>NW_028246473.1:0-75945 GCF_964263255.1 Lissotriton vulgaris
ATATATATATATTCTCGCTCCAAGGTTGTCCACCATTGAGTAGCACGCGAGCAGCAGCTTTATTTATGTGTAGGTGAGGACGGGGATCCGCTTGTAGACGCCGCTCCGTAATGGATCTGCCCGACGCGTTTCGAAGCTCCATCTGCTTCTCTTCAGGGGCTTTAACGGAAGCGGTGTGCGCACCCGCTACACTTCTCCAAATACGTATAACTCACCCACCAATGGGAGGCTCCAATGAGACTTCTGGGAAGTGTAGTGCGGAAAGCACACAATCAAGTCCTGGATGGACTCCACAAGTGGGCCCGTCCTCGATCCCATGTACGGCTGCTACTTCACTGCCGTGACCCCCACGTTAACGGGGTGGTGCATACTCTGCGGCTGGACTGCCGCATATAGATTCTCGCTCCAAGGTTGTCCACCATTGAGTAGCACGCGAGCAGCAGCTTTATTTATGTGTAGGTGAGGACGGGGATCCGCTTGTAGACGCCGCTCCGTAATGGATCTGCCCGACGCGTTTCGAAGCTCCATCTGCTTCTCTTCAGGGGCTTTAACGGAAGCGGTGTGCGCACCCGCTACACTTCTCCAAATACGTATAACTCACCCACCAATGGGAGGCTCCAATGAGACTTCTGGGAAGTGTAGTGCGGAAAGCACACAATCAAGTCCTGGATGGACTCCACAAGTGGGCCCGTCCTCGATCCCATGTACGGCTGCTACTTCACTGCCGTGACCCCCACGTTAACGGGGTGGTGCATACTCTGCGGCTGGACTGCCGCATATAGATTCTCGCTCCAAGGTTGTCCACCATTGAGTAGCACGCGAGCAGCAGCTTTATTTATGTGTAGGTGAGGACGGGGATCCGCTTGTAGACGCCGCTCCGTAATGGATCTGCCCGACGCGTTTCGAAGCTCCATCTGCTTCTCTTCAGGGGCTTTAACGGAAGCGGTGTGCGCACCCGCTACACTTCTCCAAATACGTATAACTCACCCACCAATGGGAGGCTCCAATGAGACTTCTGGGAAGTGTAGTGCGGAAAGCACACAATCAAGTCCTGGATGGACTCCACAAGTGGGCCCGTCCTCGATCCCATGTACGGCTGCTACTTCACTGCCGTGACCCCCACGTTAACGGGGTGGTGCATACTCTGCGGCTGGACTGCCGCATATAGATTCTCGCTCCAAGGTTGTCCACCATTGAGTAGCACGCGAGCAGCAGCTTTATTTATGTGTAGGTGAGGACGGGGATCCGCTTGTAGACGCCGCTCCGTAATGGATCTGCCCGACGCGTTTCGAAGCTCCATCTGCTTCTCTTCAGGGGCTTTAACGGAAGCGGTGTGCGCACCCGCTACACTTCTCCAAATACGTATAACTCACCCACCAATGGGAGGCTCCAATGAGACTTCTGGGAAGTGTAGTGCGGAAAGCACACAATCAAGTCCTGGATGGACTCCACAAGTGGGCCCGTCCTCGATCCCATGTACGGCTGCTACTTCACTGCCGTGACCCCCACGTTAACGGGGTGGTGCATACTCTGCGGCTGGACTGCCGCATATAGATTCTCGCTCCAAGGTTGTCCACCATTGAGTAGCACGCGAGCAGCAGCTTTATTTATGTGTAGGTGAGGACGGGGATCCGCTTGTAGACGCCGCTCCGTAATGGATCTGCCCGACGCGTTTCGAAGCTCCATCTGCTTCTCTTCAGGGGCTTTAACGGAAGCGGTGTGCGCACCCGCTACACTTCTCCAAATACGTATAACTCACCCACCAATGGGAGGCTCCAATGAGACTTCTGGGAAGTGTAGTGCGGAAAGCACACAATCAAGTCCTGGATGGACTCCACAAGTGGGCCCGTCCTCGATCCCATGTACGGCTGCTACTTCACAGCCGCAGAGTATGCACCACCCCGTTAACGTGGGGGTCACGGCAGTGAAGTAGCAGCCGTACATGGGATCGAGGACGGGCCCACTTGTGGAGTCCATCCAGGACTTGATTGTGTGCTTTCCGCACTACACTTCCCAGAAGTCTCATTGGAGCCTCCCATCGGTGGGTGAGTTATACGTATTTAGAGAAGTGTAGCGGGTGCGCACACCGCTTCCGTTAAAGCCCCTGAAGAGAAGCAGATGGAGCTTCGAAACGCGTCGGGCAGATCCATTACGGAGCGGCGTCTACAAGCGGATACCCGTCCTCACCTACACATAAATAAAGCTGCTGCTCGCGTGCTACTCAATGGTGGACAACCTTGGAGCGAGAATCTATATGCGGCAGTCCAGCCGCAGAGTATGCACCACCCCGTTAACGTGGGGGTCACGGCAGTGAAGTAGCAGCGGTACATGGGATCGAGGACGGGCCCACTTGTGGAGTCCATCCAGGACTTGATTGTGTGCTTTCCGCACTACACTTCCCAGAAGTCTCATTGGAGCCTCCCATCGGTGGGTGAGTTATACGTATTTAGAGAAGTGTAGCGGGTGCGCACACCGCTTCCGTTAAAGCCCCTGAAGAGAAGCAGATGGAGCTTCGAAACGCGTCGGGCAGATCCATTACGGAGCGGCGTCTACAAGCGGATACCCGTCCTCACCTACACATAAATAAAGCTGCTGCTCGCGTGCTACTCAATGGTGGACAACCTTGGAGCGAGAATCTATATGCGGCAGTCCAGCCGCAGAGTATGCACCACCCCGTTAACGTGGGGGTCACGGCAGTGAAGTAGCAGCCGTACATGGGATCGAGGACGGGCCCACTTGTGGAGTCCATCCAGGACTTGATTGTGTGCTTTCCGCACTACACTTCCCAGAAGTCTCATTGGAGCCTCCCATCGGTGGGTGAGTTATACGTATTTAGAGAAGTGTAGCGGGTGCGCACACCGCTTCCGTTAAAGCCCCTGAAGAGAAGCAGATGGAGCTTCGAAACGCGTCGGGCAGATCCATTACGGAGCGGCGTCTACAAGCGGATACCCGTCCTCACCTACACATAAATAAAGCTGCTGCTCGCGTGCTACTCAATGGTGGACAACCTTGGAGCGAGAATCTATATGCGGCAGTCCAGCCGCAGAGTATGCACCACCCCGTTAACGTGGGGGTCACGGCAGTGAAGTAGCAGCCGTACATGGGATCGAGGACGGGCCCACTTGTGGAGTCCATCCAGGACTTGATTGTGTGCTTTCCGCACTACACTTCCCAGAAGTCTCATTGGAGCCTCCCATCGGTGGGTGAGTTATACGTATTTAGAGAAGTGTAGCGGGTGCGCACACCGCTTCCGTTAAAGCCCCTGAAGAGAAGCAGATGGAGCTTCGAAACGCGTCGGGCAGATCCATTACGGAGCGGCGTCTACAAGCGGATACCCGTCCTCACCTACACATAAATAAAGCTGCTGCTCGCGTGCTACTCAATGGTGGACAACCTTGGAGCGAGAATCTATATGCGGCAGTCCAGCCGCAGAGTATGCACCACCCCGTTAACGTGGGGGTCACGGCAGTGAAGTAGCAGCCGTACATGGGATCGAGGACGGGCCCACTTGTGGAGTCCATCCAGGACTTGATTGTGTGCTTTCCGCACTACACTTCCCAGAAGTCTCATTGGAGCCTCCCATCGGTGGGTGAGTTATACGTATTTAGAGAAGTGTAGCGGGTGCGCACACCACTTCCGTTAAAGCCCCTGAAGAGAAGCAGATGGAGCTTCGAAACGCGTCGGGCAGATCCATTACGGAGCGGCGTCTACAAGCGGATACCCGTCCTCACCTACACATAAATAAAGCTGCTGCTCGCGTGCTACTCAATGGTGGACAACCTTGGAGCGAGAATCTATATGCGGCAGTCCAGCCGCAGAGTATGCACCACCCCGTTAACGTGGGGGTCACGGCAGTGAAGTAGCAGCCGTACATGGGATCGAGGACGGGCCCACTTGTGGAGTCCATCCAGGACTTGATTGTGTGCTTTCCGCACTACACTTCCCAGAAGTCTCATTGGAGCCTCCCATCGGTGGGTGAGTTATACGTATTTAGAGAAGTGTAGCGGGTGCGCACACCGCTTCCGTTAAAGCCCCTGAAGAGAAGCAGATGGAGCTTCGAAACGCGTCGGGCAGATCCATTACGGAGCGGCGTCTACAAGCGGATACCCGTCCTCACCTACACATAAATAAAGCTGCTGCTCGCGTGCTACTCAATGGTGGACAACCTTGGAGCGAGAATCTATATGCGGCAGTCCAGCCGCAGAGTATGCACCACCCCGTTAACGTGGGGGTCACGGCAGTGAAGTAGCAGCCGTACATGGGATCGAGGACGGGCCCACTTGTGGAGTCCATCCAGGACTTGATTGTGTGCTTTCCGCACTACACTTCCCAGAAGTCTCATTGGAGCCTCCCATCGGTGGGTGAGTTATACGTATTTAGAGAAGTGTAGCGGGTGCGCACACCGCTTCCGTTAAAGCCCCTGAAGAGAAGCAGATGGAGCTTCGAAACGCGTCGGGCAGATCCATTACGGAGCGGCGTCTACAAGCGGATACCCGTCCTCACCTACACATAAATAAAGCTGCTGCTCGCGTGCTACTCAATGGTGGACAACCTTGGAGCGAGAATCTATATGCGGCAGTCCAGCCGCAGAGTATGCACCACCCCGTTAACGTGGGGGTCACGGCAGTGAAGTAGCAGCCGTACATGGGATCGAGGACGGGCCCACTTGTGGAGTCCATCCAGGACTTGATTGTGTGCTTTCCGCACTACACTTCCCAGAAGTCTCATTGGAGCCTCCCATCGGTGGGTGAGTTATACGTATTTAGAGAAGTGTAGCGGGTGCGCACACCGCTTCCGTTAAAGCCCCTGAAGAGAAGCAGATGGAGCTTCGAAACGCGTCGGGCAGATCCATTACGGAGCGGCGTCTACAAGCGGATACCCGTCCTCACCTACACATAAATAAAGCTGCTGCTCGCGTGCTACTCAATGGTGGACAACCTTGGAGCGAGAATCTATATGCGGCAGTCCAGCCGCAGAGTATGCACCACCCCGTTAACGTGGGGGTCACGGCAGTGAAGTAGCAGCCGTACATGGGATCGAGGACGGGCCCACTTGTGGAGTCCATCCAGGACTTGATTGTGTGCTTTCCGCACTACACTTCCCAGAAGTCTCATTGGAGCCTCCCATCGGTGGGTGAGTTATACGTATTTAGAGAAGTGTAGCGGGTGCGCACACCGCTTCCGTTAAAGCCCCTGAAGAGAAGCAGATGGAGCTTCGAAACGCGTCGGGCAGATCCATTACGGAGCGGCGTCTACAAGCGGATACCCGTCCTCACCTACACATAAATAAAGCTGCTGCTCGCGTGCTACTCAATGGTGGACAACCTTGGAGCGAGAATCTATATGCGGCAGTCCAGCCGCAGAGTATGCACCACCCCGTTAACGTGGGGGTCACGGCAGTGAAGTAGCAGCCGTACATGGGATCGAGGACGGGCCCACTTGTGGAGTCCATCCAGGACTTGATTGTGTGCTTTCCGCACTACACTTCCCAGAAGTCTCATTGGAGCCTCCCATCGGTGGGTGAGTTATACGTATTTAGAGAAGTGTAGCGGGTGCGCACACCGCTTCCGTTAAAGCCCCTGAAGAGAAGCAGATGGAGCTTCGAAACGCGTCGGGCAGATCCATTACGGAGCGGCGTCTACAAGCGGATACCCGTCCTCACCTACACATAAATAAAGCTGCTGCTCGCGTGCTACTCAATGGTGGACAACCTTGGAGCGAGAATCTATATGCGGCAGTCCAGCCGCAGAGTATGCACCACCCCGTTAACGTGGGGGTCACGGCAGTGAAGTAGCAGCCGTACATGGGATCGAGGACGGGCCCACTTGTGGAGTCCATCCAGGACTTGATTGTGTGCTTTCCGCACTACACTTCCCAGAAGTCTCATTGGAGCCTCCCATCGGTGGGTGAGTTATACGTATTTAGAGAAGTGTAGCGGGTGCGCACACCGCTTCCGTTAAAGCCCCTGAAGAGAAGCAGATGGAGCTTCGAAACGCGTCGGGCAGATCCATTACGGAGCGGCGTCTACAAGCGGATACCCGTCCTCACCTACACATAAATAAAGCTGCTGCTCGCGTGCTACTCAATGGTGGACAACCTTGGAGCGAGAATCTATATGCGGCAGTCCAGCCGCAGAGTATGCACCACCCCGTTAACGTGGGGGTCACGGCAGTGAAGTAGCAGCCGTACATGGGATCGAGGACGGGCCCACTTGTGGAGTCCATCCAGGACTTGATTGTGTGCTTTCCGCACTACACTTCCCAGAAGTCTCATTGGAGCCTCCCATCGGTGGGTGAGTTATACGTATTTAGAGAAGTGTAGCGGGTGCGCACACCGCTTCCGTTAAAGCCCCTGAAGAGAAGCAGATGGAGCTTCGAAACGCGTCGGGCAGATCCATTACGGAGCGGCGTCTACAAGCGGATACCCGTCCTCACCTACACATAAATAAAGCTGCTGCTCGCGTGCTACTCAATGGTGGACAACCTTGGAGCGAGAATCTATATGCGGCAGTCCAGCCGCAGAGTATGCACCACCCCGTTAACGTGGGGGTCACGGCAGTGAAGTAGCAGCCGTACATGGGATCGAGGACGGGCCCACTTGTGGAGTCCATCCAGGACTTGATTGTGTGCTTTCCGCACTACACTTCCCAGAAGTCTCATTGGAGCCTCCCATCGGTGGGTGAGTTATACGTATTTAGAGAAGTGTAGCGGGTGCGCACACCGCTTCTGTTAAAGCCCCTGAAGAGAAGCAGATGGAGCTTCGAAACGCGTCGGGCAGATCCATTACGGAGCGGCGTCTACAAGCGGATACCCGTCCTCACCTACACATAAATAAAGCTGCTGCTCGCGTGCTACTCAATGGTGGACAACCTTGGAGCGAGAATCTATATGCCGCAGTCCAGCCGCAGAGTATGCACCACCCCGTTAACGTGGGGGTCACGGCAGTGAAGTAGCAGCCGTACATGGGATCGAGGACGGGCCCACTTGTGGAGTCCATCCAGGACTTGATTGTGTGCTTTCCGCACTACACTTCCCAGAAGTCTCATTGGAGCCTCCCATCGGTGGGTGAGTTATACGTATTTAGAGAAGTGTAGCGGGTGCGCACACCGCTTCCGTTAAAGCCCCTGAAGAGAAGCAGATGGAGCTTCGAAACGCGTCGGGCAGATCCATTACGGAGCGGCGTCTACAAGCGGATACCCGTCCTCACCTACACATAAATAAAGCTGCTGCTCGCGTGCTACTCAATGGTGGACAACCTTGGAGCGAGAATATATATATATATATATATATATATATATATATATATATATATATATATATATATATATATATATATATATTCACTGAACAAACCATAGGTTATAGACCATATATAGTTAGGAATTAGCATTTACAAAACCTTGAAAATTCACTGAAAAAACCATGGGTTATAGACCATATATAGGTAGGAATTAGCATTTACAAAACCTTATTTTACTCACACAAAACCATTGAAATTCCATATATAGTTAGTTGCACTAACTATATATCGCGCACCCGCAATCCACTGCTGATGATGTCACATATTACATCATTCATGACATGGTCAGTGACATCACTGATGACATCACTGATGACATCTCAAATGGCATCACTGATGACATCACTGATGACATCTCAAATGACATCTCTGATGACATCACTGATGACATCTCAAATGACATCACTGATAACATCTCAAATAACATCACTGATGACATCACTGATGACATCTCAAATGACATCACTGATGACATCACTGATGATATCATTCATGTGACAATACAATGCATCTCCTCACACTTTAATATAACCTCTGTTACATCCAGTGTAAAACACAGAATATAATTTTTTAAACCATTGACACACCAATACTAGTTACTACATACGCACTCACTGATTCCTATGTCTACACACAGATTCACTCATTCACCCATACAATCATTCATACATACAATCACTCATCTTTACAACACTATCATATGCACTCATACACCTATACAGACACTCACACTCTGCCACTCATCCATGGAGTTACTCACACACCTAGTCAGTCCTGTAAAGAACCAATCACACTTCCATTTTCTAATCATAACAGTTAAACATAGAGTACCTTACATTTTTCAAACATATACTAACACATACTTACTCTCTTATACAATCATTGATACAAGAACACATTGATCTGCACAGAGTCACACATCTCCCAGCCAGCCACACACACACTCAGTCTCCCATACAAATACTTCGACAATCAATCAATAACCCATATAGTTACTCATATAGCTACTGATCAACACATGCAGCAGTTTACAGAACAACAGACATAATGATGCACAAATTAAGACAGTTTAGTCACTAACCCATGCACTCAGTGAGACACATTTAATCACTCACTCATACAGTCAGTCACGCACCTACTAAATCCTTCATCCATACACTTCTACATCTACTCATACTTCAATATGTAAAACATATTTAAACTTTACAGAAACACACAGTCACTGGATGATGTCATCAGTGATGTGATCAGTGATGTCATTTGAGATGTCATCAGTGATGTCATCAGTGATGTCACTGACCATGTCATGAATGATGTAATATGTGACATCATCAGCAGTGGATTGCGGGTGCGCGATATATAGTTAGTGCAACTAACTATATATGGAATTTCAATGGTTTTGTGTGAGTAAAATAAGGTTTTGTAAATGCTAATTCCTAACTATATATGGTCTATAACCCATAGTTTTTTCAGTGAATTTTCAAGGTTTTGTAAATGCTAATTTCTAACTATATATGGTCTATAACCTATGGTTTTTTTCAGTGAATTTCAATGGTTTTTTAATAGCAAATATCAAAAGCTTTAAAATGTCAAGTACGTGGTAGGTAAAAACATTTTCGTGTTTATGCACGTTGATGTGCTTTGAACGCTGCCCCCCCCCCTCTTTTCTTTTAGGAGTATTCTCTCTTTGCAGATAGTGAAGGGTAGGTAACGCAGGCCTTTGCCCCCATTGTAATCCGTCGTGCCTGCTTCCCTCTCCATTTGATTGATTGTTATCCAAGCATTTACTGTTTTGGAATTGGTTCTCTTTGGTTCATTCTCTATTTACAAACAAGCACAGAGTCACAATACTCTGTTTAGTCTTTGCAGATAGTGAAAAATCGTTAGAAAAAACAAAAGGAATCAAGCAAAATCAGTAGGCCACTAATGGGATCTCTTTTTGACATCGCTAAAATAGAAACATTAGGAACAACCCCTCATGAGAAATATGAAACTAGTGAGAGGAACTGAGCTCGACGCCATGATGGCTGCAAGACAGCTCGGCTCCGCCGCCCACCCCGCCCAAAATAACGACAAACCCTATGCAAATATTATAAATATATACAACACACCAGCAAAGTAACAGGGTAAAACGTTTTATTAAATAACTATTTACATGGCAGCCTGCTGCAACATTGATCCAAATGCATGCCGCCGTTCCCAGGATTTCTCCCCGACTACTCTGCGGCCTACGAGATGGAGAGGCCGGGGCATTGACTAGGCGGGGCCTTTGGCCGCAACCACAGCGCCAACGATCGCTGCTGACGGAGGGGAGCCTTGCCGGTGAGAGCCACTGATCTGAAGAACAGCTGCCTGCGGTGCCTCCCTGAGCCGCTTGACGGAGGCCCCCGAGGGGCTGTGTGGTGGCGTGGACTCGGAGGGGGCGCTTGGCTCCTGCCCCCTCCCCAAGTCTTGTTGCCCTGGTGTGGCCTGAGATCGCCCCCGACATAGGCGGCCGGCTCCCGGGGTCAGGCGGAACTTGTTGCCTTTTGGTGACTCTTCCATTCTGGACCTTGTCCCACAATCCGTTTGACCTGAAGACACGTCCTGCGGTGCCCTGGTCCAACCATCACATATACCTGCGCCAGGAGACGGCGTGGGGTGCACTGGAAGGGAGAGGCGGCGCAAACGAGCCTCCCCCACCTCCCCAGGTGGAGGTTTCTCAGCTACACCCCAGCGCTTCACTCGGCCAGCTGAGTTGCACCCGCTCCTGCGGCACAGTGCCTCGCTCGGCCAGCTGAATTGCACCTGCTCTTGCTATTACAGTGTCTCACCCGCCATCCGGCTGAATTGCACCCACTCTTGCGGTACAGCGACAGGCGGCTGCCACGGAGCTCAGGAAATGGCGGTCGGCTCCACAGACTTGGGCCTGGCCTGCAAGGATGGCTCTGGGCAACCCTGGAACTCGGACGCTGGACTGCTAGGGCATGGGCCCCATTCCCAAAAGCGTCCCCTCAGCCTTGAAGATTCTACAAGAGTCACCGGGGCCCCCGACTCCCACAGACTTCCGTGGGGAGCGACTGCCATGATTGCTCGCGGAATGGCCACGACGTAGCCACGGGGTGCTCCCATGCTGACGCCAACTTCAGTCTGAAACATCCAGAAACACTGTAGACTACCAATTCGATCAGTTCCGGTGGAGCCCCAACGTGACCCGGTAGAAAAGAACTTGCCCTCCCCTCTTTGACTGATGCTTCTTGTTGCCTGTCCCTTCTGTTGTCATTTAACGGAACTTTTTGGACTGCTGAAAGGGGTTCTGTTCCGACCGCTGGTTGGTGGAGACATTTTGACTATATTCTGGACCTGCCCGGCCTCGCCCAAAATGGCGTCGGTATAAATGAGACTCGCAACTCCTTGATGTGTACTGGTTGCTCAGCCTTGATATCACGAGATATGTATGCAGTTTTGGATCACATGGCGGGGGGGGACGGGTACTGATTGAACATTTGGAAATCCCTATTGATATTAAGTTCTGATGTATTATTCATTACTGTACTATTGAAAGTTTGAATTAACGTTACTCATGGTACTTGCCCGCAAATGTATATCTAGATAATTTCATTGTAACTGTTAGACACCTTAATTCCTGCAACCTAATGGCCCGCCCGTTACGTTTTTCTACAGTGTAAAGGTCCCCCCATCATATACGATTCCAGTTTGCTCCGTGGCCGGCCCACGTGGTTGTAGGCCCGTATTTGTATACTGACATTTTTGCAAAAAAGAGTTTTCGAAGGAAGTATGGAATCAGCGTCATAACAATCGTCTAGGTTGGTAAGGTTTTAGAATAATGGCTGTTATTCCCAAACAATAGAAGACAGATAATGCAGACCCTTTGCCTGAATTTAGGATTGATTGAAATTTGTATCCGTCACACCTGCCCTTTTTCCAGAATTGTTAGAAAATGGTCGACCGTAGCTTAAGGTATCTGCCGAATGTAAGGTGTGGTATTTTGTCCCATAAAATAAGACTAATTGAGAAACAAATACACGAAGAGGGAACTCGAATTTAGAGACAAACAAAATGAAACATGTTTTGGCATCATAAGAAGGGGAGGATATGTTACACAGAAAAATAATGCGAAAGGGATAGCCAAGATCTGTTGTATCACACGTTCCTGCAGCTAGTCTGATACATGGTAAGTAGAAGCTTTTTCGTGTTTGCGCGCGCTGACATCCTCTGAATGCTGTATTCCCCCCCCCTTTCTTTTCTCCTCTGTAGGTTACATCGGAGTTCCCACTGAAGAATGGAGTGGACATGGACCGCACCGTGCTCCATGTAAGGAAAGACATAGACAAGCGCTGTGAGATATTGCATGGAGTGCAGCCCATCACTGGGAACGTGAAAAATTGTATGGTGTGACTGTGCGTAAATGCCCTGATTGTATGGTATGAATGTGTATGTATTCCATATGCCCGGCCGATAAACGTTCTGTTTGCGCAACTGCCGCGTTAGAAAACAACATCGTGAAGCGTTGCGTAACCGCGACGTATCGCGTTGTCGCGTAATGCGTCATATGACGCGCCGCGTTAGTGCACCCGGAAGTGCTCCGGTGCGCGAGGCGTGAAGCGCAGCTTCCCGGAAGCGATCCGGGGCGCGGCACGGAGCGCGTAACGTAAGCATAACAGGTCATGTGACTTGTTAATAAAACTTTTCATTGGTTCATTTCATTTTTGGGTTCCTAATGATGTAAGGCTAGGTCATGTGACCTAAAAATAACACTTTTCATTGGTTTAGAACTATTTTTTGTCCCAAATGATGAAAACCCCTCCTTGTATCCTCACTCTGACTTTCATCTTTGTGAGAGGAAGACCTTTTTTCATCACTTAGCAATAGCAAGTGTTGTAGCTTCAGCTGGTGCATCCCCACCACCATCACCACCGCCACCTCCTAGGAAGAGAGTACCACCTCCTCGGGTGGTGGTTGAGCAAGAGGTGCCCCCCCCACACCTTCTTGTTGCCTGATTTGGCCAGCTCAATCGATCGAGCATGAGACTCTGTTGTGATCTGAAGAACCGCTGCCTGTGGTGCCTCCCTGAGCCGCTTGACGGAGGCCCCCGAGGGGCGGTGTGGTGGCGCGGACTGGGAAGGGGCGCTTGGCTCCTGCCCCCTTCCCAAGTCTCGCTCGGCCAGCTGAGTTGCGCCCACTCTTGCGGCCTACGACTTGGAGAGGCCGGGGCGTTGACTAGGCGGGGCCTCCAGCCGCAACCACAGCACCAACGATTGCTGCTGACGGAGGGGAGCCTTGCCGGTGAGAGCCACTGATCTGAAGAACGGCTGCCTGCGGTGCCTCCCTGAACCGCTTGACGGAGGCCCCCGAGGGGCGGTGTGGTGGCACGGACTGGGAGGGGTCGCTTAGCTCCTGCCCCCTCCCCAAGTCTCGCTCGGCCAGCTGAGTTGCGCCCACTCTTGCGGCCTACGACATGGAGAGGACGGGGAGTTGACTAGGCGGGGCCTCCGGCCGCAACCACAGCGCCAACGATCGCTGCTGATGGAGGGGAGCCTTGCCGGTGAGAGCCACTGATCTGAAGAACCGCTGCCTGCGGTGCCTCCCTGAACCGCTTGACGGAGGCCCCCGAGGGGCGGTGTGGTGGCGCGGACTGGGAGGGGGCGCTTGGCTCCTGCCCCCTCCCCAAGTCTTGTTGCCCTGGTGTGGCCTAAGATCGCCCCCGACATAGGCGGCCGGCTCCCGGGGTCCGGCGGAACTTTTTGCCTTTTGGTGACTCTTCCATTCTGCATCTTGTCCCACAATCCGTTTGACCTGAAAACACGTCCTGCGGTGCCCTCGCAATGCGGCCTGGTCCCTGAATGTGTGCAGGGGGACAGTATTCCTCACTCGGCCAGCTGAGTTGCGCCCACTCTTGTGGCCTACGACATGGAGAGGCCGGGGCATTGACTAGGCGGGGCCTCCGGCCGCAACCACAGCGCCAGTGATCGCTGCTAACGGAGGGGAGCCTTGCCGGTGAGAGCCACTGATCTGAAGAACCGATGCCTGCGGTGCCTCCCTGAACCGCTTGACGGAGGCCCCCGAGGGGCGGTGTGGTAGCGCGGACTGGGAGGGGGCACTTGGCTCCTGCCCCTTCCCCAAGTCTTGTTGCCGTGGTGTGGCCTGATATCGCCCCCGACATAGGCGGCCGGCTCCCGGGGTCCGGCGGAACTTTTTGCCTTTTGGTGACTCTTCCATTCCAAGGCTGGTAGAGAGTTTGTAGAACGATGGCTTCGGATTTTCAACATACTACTCTTCAACATTCTTCATAAATGTAACAATGTGAGACTCACTAGGAGAACGGCCGTTTATCTTTCCTTTCAAAATGCTGCCAACAATATTTTCTGAATGGAAGACACCATCTTGTAGCATAAAGGGCTGCGTCAAGGGTGGTATTGCCCAGAATGTCTTGTTTTCTAGTGCTCGTAATGACAAAGCCAGAACTGCCGAAAGGGATTCTGGTCCTGCCGCTACTTATTGGAGACATTTAACTATACTCTGGACCTGCCTGGCCTCGACCAAAATGGCGCCAGTATGGGAGCGACTTGCAACTCCTTATGACGTTCTAGTTACTTAGCCTTGATGTTATGGGGGATGTATGCGGTCTTTGTGCACATGAAGGGCGGGGAAGGGTACTGACTGGGAATACGGACAACCCTATTGATGTCGATTTTTCATTATTGATTATTGTATTAATAAAGCTTCGAAGTAATGTTACCCATGATACTCGCCCATGGTGTGCGTATGGACGATTTTATTGTAACTGATCCTGTTATACTTTCAATTAAAAAATCAACCTTCACTGATCCTGCAACCGTTTGTCACGTTTAGTTTTTTCAATTAAATGGCTCGCTTGTTACATACTCCTATACCCCTGGCTTTTGAAAGACACCATCTTGTAGAATAAAGGGCTGCGTCAAGGGTGGTATTGCCCAGAATGTCTTGTTTTCTAGTGCTCGAAATGACGAAGCCAGAACTACCGAAAGGGATTCTGGTCCTGCCGCTACTTATTGGAGACATTGAACTATACTCTGGACCTGCCTGGCCTCGACCAAAATGGCGCCAGTATGGGAGCGACTTGCAACTCCTTATGACGTTCTAGTTACTTAGCCTTGACGTTATGGGGGATTTATGCGGTCTTTGTGCACATGGCGGGCGGGGAAGGGTACTGACTGGGAATACGGACAACCCTATTGATGTCGATTTTTCATTATTGATTATTGTATTTATAAAGCTTCGAAATAATTTTACCCATGATACTCGCCCATGGTGTGCGTATGGACGATTTCATTGTAACTGATCCTGTTATACTTTCAATTATAAAATCAACCTTCACTGATCCTGCAACCGTTTGTCACGTTTAGTTTTTTCAATTAAATGGCTAGCTTGTTACATACTCCTATACCCCTGGCTTTTGACCCTTTTCTACGCGCGGTCTGTACTACCGCCCTCGGGCGATCTATGTAATGAACAGACTACCATTGCTGAAACACAAGGGAATGCACCTCAGAGAGATAAGTCAAGTACGTGGTAGATAAAAACATTTTCGTGTTTATGCACGCTGATGTGCTTTGAACGCTGCCCCCCCCCCTTCTCATCATTTAGATTACCACAGCCCATTGCAAAAAAGCTCCCCGCTTTTGCCTCGCGGGCCCTTTTAAAGCCTCCACATCAAACCTAGGGGGTCAGGGAGGATGTACTATGCCCCCCTATTGTCATTTCCCCCTTTTTTTTGGCCTCCTCTTGTCTCTCGATCCTACTGAGAGACAAGATGGCGGCCGCTCCGGACTGTTTAGAATGTTGACAGACACCGGAGAGCCAATCAGCTTCGCTTCGCAAAGTTCCGTTACGCGTCAAGTACCACTCCAGAATCATCAGGAGGCCAAGAGGAAAGATTCACTGCCCTCGTATGTGGAGCAACAGCAGTGGATTGAAGGCATGCGGTTGGTGGGGGCTCAGTGGGAGCTTTATCGTCAGCAGCCAGCAAGTGCACTCTTAATCTGAGTAGGGACAAAAGGACACTGCAACTCCCAGAATTCAATGCGTAAAAATGTGCAAGTAATCAGGAGTTGGGCGTCGCCCGAGCATGAACTTCCCACAAGCCTTTGAAAAAGGGGAAACTTGAAACGCGTCAGGCAATGTGGAAAGCTGTTTTTAATCTGCCCATGAACTTTTGCAAGCCTGTACTGATTATAAAGGATGGTAACCTTTCGCTGTTGGTCTCGTGTGTGTCTCTCTAGGTGAGCAACCTTCATATCGGCAAATATCAGGCGGACGGCTCTTCCGCCGAGATTGCACCACTCCAGAATCATCAGGAGGCCATGAGGAAAGATTCACTGCCCTCGTATGTGGAGCAACAGCAGTGGATTGAAGGCATGCGGTTGGTGGGGGCTCAGTGGGAGCTTTATCGTCAGCAGCCAGCAAGTGCACTCTTAATCTGAGTAGGGACAAAAGGACACTGCAACTCCCAGAATTCAATGCGTAAAAATGTGCAAGTAATCAGGAGTTGGGCGTCGCCCGAGCACGAAATTCCCACAAGCCTTTGAAAAAGGGGAAACTTGAAACGCGTCAGGCAATGTGGAAAGCTGTTTTAATCTGCCCATGAACTTTTGCAAGCCTGTACTGATTATAAAGGATGGTAACCTTTCGCTGTTGGTCTCGTGTGTGTCTCTCTAGGTGAGCAACCTTCATATCGGCAAATATCAGGCGGACGGCTCTTCCGCCGAGATTGCACCACTCCAGAATCATCAGGAGGCCATGAGGAAAGATTCACTGCCCTCGTATGTGGAGCAACAGCAGTGGATTGAAGGCATGTGGTTGGTGGGGGCTCAGTGGGAGCTTTATCGTCAGCAGCCAGCAAGTGCACTCTTAATCTGAGTAGGGACAAAAGGACACTGCAACTCCCAGAATTCAATGCGTAAAAATGTGCAAGTAATCAGGAGTTGGGCGTCGCCCGAGCACGAACTTCCCACAAGCCTTTGAAAAAGGGGAAACTTGAAACGCGTCAGGCAATGTGGAAAGGTGTTTTTAATCTGCCCATGAACTTTTGCAAGCCTGTACTGATTATAAAGGATGGTAACCTTTCGCTGTTGGTCTCGTGTGTGTCTCTCTAGGTGAGCAACCTTCATATCGGCAAATATCAGGCGGACGGCTCTTCCGCCGAGATTGCACCACTCCGGAATCATCAGGAGGCCAAGAGGAAAGATTCACTGCCCTCGTATGTGGAGCAACAGCAGTGGATTGAAGGCATGCGGTTGGTGGGGGCTCAGTGGGAGCTTTATCGTCAGCAGCCAGCAAGTGCACTCTTAATCTGAGTAGGGACAAAAGGACACTGCAACATCCCAGAATTCAATGCGTAAAAATGTGCAAGTAATCAGGAGTTGGGCGTCGCCCGAGCACGAACTTCCCACAAGCCTTTGAAAAAGGGGAAACTTGAAACGCGTCAGGCAATGTGGAAAGCTGTTTTTAATCTGCCCATGAACTTTTGCAAGCCTGTACTGATTATAAAGGATGGTAACCTTTCGCTGTTGGTCTCGTGTGTGTCTCTCTAGGTGAGCAACCTTCATATCGGCAAATATCAGGCGGACGGCTCTTCCGCCGAGATTGCACCACTCCAGAATCATCAGGAGGCCATGAGGAAAGATTCACTGCCCTCGTATGTGGAGCAACAGCAGTGGATTGAAGGCATGCGGTTGGTGGGGGCTCAGTGGGAGCTTTATCGTTAGCAGCCAGCAAGTGCACTCTTAATCTGAGTAGGGACAAAAGGACACTGCAACTCCCAGAATTCAATGCGTAAAAATGTGCAAGTAATCAGGAGTTGGGCGTCGCCCGAGCACGAAATTCCCACAAGCCTTTGAAAAAGGGGAAACTTGAAACGCGTCAGGCAATGTGGAAAGCTGTTTTAATCTGCCCATGAACTTTTGCAAGCCTGTACTCATTATAAAGGATGGTAACCTTTCGCTGTTGGTCTCGTGTGTGTCTCTCTAGGTGAGCAACCTTCATATCGGCAAATATCAGGCGGACGGCTCTTCCGCCGAGATTGCACCACTCCAGAATCATCAGGAGGCCATGAGGAAAGATTCACTGCCCTCGTATGTGGAGCAACAGCAGTGGATTGAAGGCATGTGGTTGGTGGGAGCTCAGTGGGAGCTTTATCGTCAGCAGCCAGCAAGTGCACTCTTAATCTGAGTAGGGACAAAAGGACACTGCAACTCCCAGAATTCAATGCGTAAAAATGTGCAAGTAATCAGGAGTTGGCCGTCGCCCGAGCACGAACTTCCCACAAGCCTTTGAAAAAGGGGAAACTTGAAACGCGTCAGGCAATGTGGAAAGGTGTTTTTAATCTGCCCATGAACTTTTGCAAGCCTGTACTGATTATAAAGGATGGTAACCTTTCGCTGTTGGTCTCGTGTGTGTCTCTCTAGGTGAGCAACCTCCATATCGGCAAATATCAGGCGGACGGCTCTTCCGCCGAGATTGCACCATTCCAGAATCATCAGGAGGCCATGAGGAAAGATTCACTGCCCTCGTATGTGGAGCAACAGCAGTGGATTGAAGGCATGCGGTTGGTGGGGGCTCAGTGGGAGCTTTATCGTCAGCAGCCAGCAAGTGCACTCTTAATCTGAGTAGGGACAAAAGGACACTGCAACTCCCAGAATTCAATGCGTAAAAATGTGCAAGTAATCAGGAGTTGGGCGTCGCCCGAGCACGAACTTCCCACAAGCCTTTGAAAAAGGGGAAACTTGAAACGCGTCAGGCAATATGGAAAGCTGTTTTTAATCTGCCCATGAACTTTTGCAAGCATGTACTGATTATAAAGGATGGTAACCTTTCGCTGTTGGTCTCGTGTGTGTCTCTCTAGGTGAGCAACCTTCATATCGGCAAATATGAGGCGGACGGCTCTTCCGCCGAGATTGCACCACTCCAGAATCATCAGGAGGCCATGAGGAAAGATTCACTGCCCTCGTATGTGGAGCAACAGCAGTGGATTGAAGGCATGCGGTTGGTGGGGGCTCAGTGGGAGCTTTATCGTCAGCAGCCAGCAAGTGCACTCTTAATCTGAGTAGGGACAAAAGGACACTGCAACTCCCAGAATTCAATCCGTAAAAGTGTGAAAGTAATCAGGAGTTGGGCGTCGCCCGAGCACGAACTTCCCACAAGCCTTTGAAAAAGGGGAAACTTGAAACGCGTCAGGCAATGTGGAAAGCTGTTTTAATCTGCCCATGAACTTTTGCAAGCCTGTACTGATTATAAAGGATGGTAACCTTTCGCTGTTGGTCTCGTGTGTGTCTCTCTAGGTGAGCAACCTTCATATCGGCAAATATCAGGCGGACGGCTCTTCCGCCGAGATTGCACCACTCCAGAATCATCAGGAGGCCATGAGGAAAGATTCACTGCCCTCGTATGTGGAGCAACAGCAGTGGATTGAAGGCATGCGGTTGGTGGGGGCTCAGTGGGAGCTTTATCGTCAGCAGCCAGCAAGTGCACTCTTAATCTGAGTAGGGACAAAAGGACACTGCAACTCCCAGAATTCAATGCGTAAAAATGTGCAAGTAATCAGGAGTTGGGCGTCGCCCGAGCACGAACTTCCCACAAGCCTTTGAAAAAGGGGAAACTTGAAACGCGTCAGGCAATGTGGAAAGCTGTTTTAATCTGCCCATGAACTTTTGCAAGCCTGTACTGATTATAAAGGATGGTAACCTTTCGCTGTTGGTCTCGTGTGTGTCTCTCTAGGTGAGCAACCTTCATATCGGCAAATATCAGGCGGACGGCTCTTCCGCCGAGATTGCACCACTCCAGAATAATCAGGAGGCCATGAGGAAAGATTCACTGCCCTCGTATGTGGAGCAACAGCAGTGGATTGAAGGCATGCGGTTGGTGGGGGCTCAGTGGGAGCTTTATCGTCAGCAGCCAGCAAGTGCACTCTTAATCTGAGTAGGGACAAAAGGACACTGCAACTCCCAGAATTCAATGCGTAAAAATGTGCAAGTAATCAGGAGTTGGGCGTCGCCCGAGCACGAACTTCCCACAAGCCTTTGAAAAAGGGGAAACTTGAAACGCGTCAGGCAATGTGGAAAGGTGTTTTTAATCTGCCCATGAACTTTTGCAAGCCTGTACTGATTATAAAGGATGGTAACCTTCCGCTGTTGGTCTCGTGTGTGTCTCTCCAGGTGAGCAACCTTCATATCGGCAAATATCAGGCGGACGGCTCTTCCGCCGAGATTGCACCACTCCAGAATTGTCAGGAGGCCATGAGGAAAGATTCACTGCCCTCGTATGTGGAGCAACAGCAGTGGATTGAAGGCATGCGTTTGGTGGGGGCTCAGTGGGAGCTTTATCGTCAGCAGCCAGCAAGTGCACTCTTAATCTGAGTAGGGACAAAAGGACACTGCAACTCCCAGAATTCAATGCGTAAAAATGTGCAAGTAATCAGGAGTTGGGCGTCGCCCGAGCACGAACTTCCCACAAGCCTTTGAAAAAGGGGAAACTTGAAACGCGTCAGGCAATGTGGAAAGCTGTTTTTAATCTGCCCATGAACTTTTGCAAGCCTGTACTGATTATAAAGGATGGTAACCTGTCGCTGTTGGTCTCGTGTGTGTCTCTCTAGGTGAGCAACCTTCATATCGGCAAATATCAGGCGGACGGCTCTTCCGCCGAGATTGCACCACTCCAGAATCATCAGGAGGCCATGAGGAAAGATTCACTGCCCTCGTATGTGGAGCAACAGCAGTGGATTGAAGGCATGCGGTTGGTGGGGGCTCAGTGGGAGCTTTATCGTCAGCAGCCAGCAAGTGCACTCTTAATCTGAGTAGGGACAAAAGGACACTGCAACTCCCAGAATTCAATGCGTAAAAATGTGCAAGTAATCAGGAGTTGGGCGTCGCCCGAGCACGAACTTCCCACAAGCCTTTGAAAAAGGGGAAACTTGAAACGCGTCAGGCAATGTGGAAAGGTGTTTTTAATGTGCCCATGAACTTTTGCAAGCCTGTACTGATTATAAAGGATGGTAACCTTTCGCTGTTGGTCTCGTGTGTGTCTCTCTAGGTGAGCAACCTTCATATCGGCAAATATCAGGCGGACGGCTCTTCCGCCGAGATTGCACCACTCCAGAATCATCAGGAGGCCATGAGGAAAGATTCACTGCCCTCGTATGTGGAGCAACAGCAGTGGATTGAAGGCATGCGTTTGGTGGGGGCTCAGTGGGAGCTTTATCGTCAGCAGCCAGCAAGTGCACTCTTAATCTGAGTAGGGACAAAAGGACACTGCAACTCCCAGAATTCAATGCGTAAAAATGTGCAAGTAATCAGGAGTTGGGCGTCGCCCGAGCATGAACTTCCCACAAGCCTTGGAAAAAGAGGAAACGTGAAACGCGTCAGGCAATATGGAAAGCTGTTTTTAATCTGCCCATGAACTTTTGCAAGCCTGTACTGATTATAAAGGATGGTAACCTTTTGCTTTTGGTCTCGTGTGTGTCTCTCTAGGTGAGCAATCTTCATATCGGCAAATATGAGGCGGACGGCTCTTCCGCCGAGATTGCACCACTCCAGAATCATCAGGAGGCCATGAGGAAAGATTCACTGCCCTCGTATGTGGAGCAACAGCAGTGGATTGAAGGCATGCGGTTGGTGGGGGCTCAGTGGGAGCTTTATCGTCAGCAGCCAGCAAGTGCACTCTTAATCTGAGTAGGGACAAAAGGACACTGCAACTCCCAGAATTCAATGCGTAAAAATGTGCAAGTAATCAGGAGTTGGGCGTCGCCCGAGCACGAACTTCCCACAAGCCTTTGAAAAAGGGGAAACTTGAAACGCGTCAGGCAATGTGGAAAGCTGTTTTAATCTGCCCATGAACTTTTGCAAGCCTGTACTGATTATAAAGGATGGTAACCTTTCGCTGTTGGTCTCGTGTGTGTCTCTCTAGGTGAGCAACCTTCATATCGGCAAATATCAGGCGGACGGCTCTTCCGCCGAGATTGCACCACTCCAGAATCATCAGGAGGCCATGAGGAAAGATTCACTGCCCTCGTATGTGGAGCAACAGCAGTGGATTGAAGGCATGCGGTTGGTGGGGGCTCAGTGGGAGCTTTATCGTCAGCAGCCAGCAAGTGCACTCTTAATCTGAGTAGGGACAAAAGGACACTGCAACTCCCAGAATTCAATGCGTAAAAATGTGCAAGTAATCAGGAGTTGGGCGTCGCCCGAGCACGAACTTCCCACAAGCCTTTGAAAAAGGGGAAACTTGAAACGCGTCAGGCAATGTGGAAAGGTGTTTTTAATCTGCCCATGAACTTTTGCAAGCCTGTACTGATTATAAAGGATGGTAACCTTTCGCTGTTGGTCTCGTGTGTGTCTCTCTAGGTGAGCAACCTTCATATCGGCAAATATCAGGTGGACGGCTCTTCCGCCGAGATTGCACCACTCCAGAATCATCAGGAGGCCATGAGGAAAGATTCACTGCCCTCGTATGTGGAGCAACAGCAGTGGATTGAAGGCATGCGTTTGGTGGGGGCTCAGTGGGAGCTTTATCGTCAGCAGCCAGCAAGTGCACTCTTAATCTGAGTAGGGACAAAAGGACACTGCAACTCCCAGAATTCAATGCGTAAAAATGTGCAAGTAATCAGGAGTTGGGCGCCGCCCGAGCACGAACTTCCCACAAGCCTTTGAAAAAGGGGAAACTTGAAACGCGTCAGGCAATATGGAAAGCTGTTTTTAATCTGCCCATGAACTTTTGCAAGCCTGTACTGATTATAAAGGATGGTAACCTTTCGCTGTTGGTGTCGTGTGTGTCTCTCTAGGTGAGCAACCTTCATATCGGCAAATATCAGGCGGACAGCTCTTCCGCCGAGATTGCACCACTCCAGAATCATCAGGAGATCATGAGGAAAGATTCACTGCCCTCGTATGTGGAGCAACAGCAGTGGATTGAAGGCATGCGGTTGGTGGGGGCTCAGTGGGAGCTTTATCGTCAGCAGCCAGCAAGTGCACTCTTAATCTGAGTAGGGACAAAAGGACACTGCAACTCCCAGAATTCAGTGCGTAAAAATGTGCAAGTAATCAGGAGTTGGGCGTCGCCCGAGCACGAACTTCCCACAAGCCTTTGAAAAAGGGGAAACTTGAAACGCGTCAGGCAATGTGGAAAGCTGTTTTTAATCTGCCCATGAACTTTTGCAAGCCTGTACTGATTATAAAGGATGGTAACCTTTCGCTGTTGGTCTCGTGTGTGTCTCTCTAGGTGAGCAACCTTCATATCGGCAAATATCAGGCGGACGGCTCTTCCGCCGAGATTGCACCACTCCAGAATCATCAGGAGGCCATGAGGAAAGATTCACTGCCCTCGTATGTGGAGCAACAGCAGTGGATTGAAGGCATGCGTTTGGTGTGGGCTCAGTGGGAGCTTTATCGTCAGCAGCCAGCAAGTGCACTCTTAATCTGAGTAGGGACAAAAGGACACTGCAACTCCCAGAATTCAATGCGTAAAAATGTGCAAGTAATCAGGAGTTGGGCGTCGCCCGAGCACGAACTTCCCACAAGCCTTTGAAAAAGGGGAAACTTGAAACGCGTCAGGCAATATGGAAACTGTTTTTAATCTGCCCATGAACTTTTGCAAGCCTGTACTGATTATAAAGGATGGTAACCTTTCGCTGTTGGTGTCGTGTGTGTCTCTCTAGGTGAGCAACCTTCATATCGGCAAATATCAGGCGGACAGCTCTTCCGCCGAGATTGCACCACTCCAGAATCATCAGGAGATCATGAGGAAAGATTCACTGCCCTCGTATGTGGAGCAACAGCAGTGGATTGAAGGCATGCAGTTGGTGGGGGCTCAGTGGGAGCTTTATCGTCAGCAGCCAGCAAGTGCACTCTTAATCTGAGTAGGGACAAAAGGACACTGCAACTCCCAGAATTCAGTGCGTAAAAATGTGCAAGTAATCAGGAGTTGGGCGTCGCCCGAGCACGAACTTCCCACAAGCCTTTGAAAAAGGGGAAACTTGAAACGCGTCAGGCAATGTGGAAAGCTGTTTTTAATCTGCCCATGAACTTTTGCAAGCCTGTACTGATTATAAAGGATGGTAACCTTTCGCTGTTGGTCTCGTGTGTGTCTCTCTAGGTGAGCAACCTTCATATCGGCAAATATGAGGCGGACGGCTCTTCCGCCAAGATTGCACCACTCCAGAATCATCAGGAGGCCATGAGGCCATGAGGAAAGATTCACTGCCCTCGTATGTGGAGCAACAGCAGTGGATTGAAGGCATGCGGTTGGTGGGGGCTCAGTGGGAGCTTTATCGTCAGCAGCCAGCAAGTGCACTCTTAATCTGAGTAGGGACAAAAGGACACTGCAACTCCCAGAATTCAATGCGTAAAAATGTGCAAGTAATCAGGAGTTGGGCGTCGCCCGAGCACGAACTTCCCAGAAGCCTTTGAAAAAGGGGAAACTTGAAACGCATCAGGCAATATGGAAAGCTGTTTTTAATCTGCCCATGAACTTTTGCAAGCCTGTACTGATTATAAAGGATGGTAACCTTTCGCTGTTGGTCTCGTGTGTGTCTCTCTAGGTGAGCAACCTTCACATCGGCAAATATCAGGTGGACGGCTCTTCTGCCGAGATTGCACCACTCCAGAATCATCAGGAGGCCATGAGGAAAGATTGACTGCCCTCGTATGTGGAGCAACAGCAGTGGATTGAAGGCATGCGGTTGGTGGGGGCTCAGTGGGAGCTTTATCGTCAGCAGCCAGCAAGTGCACTCTTAATCTGAGTAGGGACAAAAGGACACTGCAACTCCCAGAATTCAGTGCATAAAAATGTGCAAGTAATCAGGAGTTGGGCGTCGCCCGAGCACGAACTTCCCACAAGCCTTTGAAAAAGGGGAAACTTGAAACGCGTCAGGCAATGTGGAAAGCTGTTTTTAATCTGCCCATGAACTTTTGCAAGCCTGTACTGATTATAAAGGATGGTAACCTTTCGCTGTTGGTCTCGTGTGTGTCTCTCTAGGTGAGCAACCTTCATATCGGCAAATATGAGGCGGACGGCTCTTCCGCCGAGATTACACCACTCCAGAATCATCAGGAGGCCATGAGGAAAGATTCACTGCCCTCGTATGTGGAGCAACAGCAGTGGATTGAAGGCATGCGGTTGGTGGGGGCTCAGTGGGAGCTTTATCGTCAGCAGCCAGCAAGTGCACTCTTAATCTGAGTAGGGACAAAAGGACACTGCAACTCCCAGAATTCAATGCGTAAAAATGTGCAAGTAATCAGGAGTTGGGCGTCGCCCGAGCACGAACTTCCCAGAAGCCTTTGAAAAAGGGGAAACTTGAAACGCATCAGGCAATATGGAAAGCTGTTTTTAATCTGCCCATGAACTTTTGCAAGCCTGTACTGATTATAAAGGATGGTAACCTTTCGCTGTTGGTCTCGTGTGTGTCTCTCTAGGTGAGCAACCTTCATATCGGCAAATATCAGGTGGACGGCTCTTCCGCCGAGATTGCACCACTCCAGAATCATCAGGAAAGATTGACTGCCCTCGTATGTGGAGCAACAGCAGTGGATTGAAGGCATGCGGTTGGTGGGGGCTCAGTGGGAGCTTTATCGTCAGCAGCCAGCAAGTGCACTCTTAATCTGAGTAGGGACAAAAGGACACTGCAACTCCCAGAATTCAATGCTTAAAAATGTGCAAGTAATCAGGAGTTGGGCGTCGCCCGAGCACGAACTTCCCACAAGCCTTTGAAAAAGGGGAAACTTGAAACGCGTCAGGCAATGTGGAAAGCTGTTTTTAATCTGCCCATGAACTTTTGCAAGCCTGTACTGATTATAAAGGATGGTAACCTTTCGCTGTTGGTCTCGTGTGTGTCTCTCTAGGTGAGCAACCTTCATATCGGCAAATATCAGGCGGACGGCTCTTCCGCCGAGATTGCACCACTCCAGAATCATCAGGAGGCCATGAGGAAAGATTCACTGCCCTCATATGTGGCGCAACAGCAGTGGATTGAAGGCATGCGGTTGGTGGGGGCTCAGTGGGAGCTTTATCCTCAGCAGCCAGCAAGTGCACTCTTAATCTGAGTAGGGACAAAAGGACACTGCAACTCCCAGAATTCAATGCATAAAAATGTGCAAGTAATCAGGAGTTGGGCGTCGCCCGAGCAAGAACTTCCCACAAGCCTTTGAAAAAGGGGAAACTTGAAACGCGTCAGGCAATGTGGAAAGCTGTTTTTAATCTGCCCATGAACTTTTGCAAGCCTGTACTGATTATAAAGAATGGTAACCTTTCGCTGTTGGTCTCGTGTGTGTCTCTCTAGGTGAGCAACCTTCATATCGGCAAATATCAGGCGGACGGCTCTTCCGCCGAGATTGCACCACTCCAGAATCATCAGGAGGCCATGAGGAAAGATTCACTGCCCTCGTATGTGGCGCAACAGCAGTGGATTGAAGGCATGCGGTTGGTGGGGGCTCAGTGGGAGCTTTATCGTCAGCAGCCAGCAAGTGCACTCTTAATCTGAGTAGGGACAAAAGGACACTGCAACTCCCAGAATTCAATGCGTAAAAATGTGCAAGTAATCAGGAGTTGGGCGTCGCCTGAGCACGAACTTCCCACAAGGCTTTGAAAAAGGGGAAACTTGAAACGCGTCAGGCAATGTGGAAAGCTGTTTTTAATCTGCCCATGAACTTTTACAAGCCTGTACTGATTATAAAGGATGGTAACCTTTCACTGTTGGTCTCGTGTGTGTCTCTCTAGGTGAGCAACCTTCATATCGGCAAATATCAGGCGGTCGGCTCTTCCGCCGAGATTGCACCACTCCAGAATCATCAGGAGGCCATGAGGAAAGATTCACTGCCCTCGTATGTGGAGCAACAGCAGTGAATTGAAGGCATGCGGTTGGTGGGGGCTCAGTGGGAGCTTTATCGTCAGCAGCCAGCAAGTGCACTCTTAATCTGAGTAGGGACAAAAGGACACTGCAACTCCCAGAATTCAATGCGTAAAAATGTGCAAGTAATCAGGAGTTGGGCGTCACCCGAGCACGAAATTCCCACAAGCCTTTGAAAAAGGGGAAACTTGAAACGCGTCAGGCAATGTGGAAAGCTGTTTTAATCTGCCCATGAACTTTTGCAAGCCTGTACTGATTATAAAGGATGGTAACCTTTCGCTGTTGGTCTCGTGTGTGTCTCTCTAGGTGAGCAACCTTCATATCGGCAAATATCAGGCGGACGGCTCTTCCGCCGATATTGCACCACTCCAGAATCATCAGGAGGCCATGAGGAAAGATTCACTGCCCTCGTATGTGGAGCAACAGCAGTGGATTGAAGGCATGCGGTTGGTGGGGGCTCAGTGGGAGCTTTATCGTCAGCAGCCAGCAAGTGCACTCTTAATCTGAGTAGGGACAAAAGGACACTGCAACTCCCAGAATTCAATGCGTAAAAATGTGCAAGTAATCAGGAGTTGGGCGTCGCCCGAGCACGAACTTCCCACAAGCCTTTGAAAAAGGGGAAACTTGAAACGCGTCAGGCAATGTGGAAAGCTGTTTTTAATCTGCCCATGAACTTTTGCAAGCCTGTACTGATTATAAAGGATGGTAACCTTTCGCTGTTGGTCTCGTGTGTGTCTCTCTAGGTGAGCAACCTTCATATCGGAAAATATCAGGTGGACGGCTCTTCCGCCGAGATTGCACCACTCCAGAATCATCAAGAGGCCATGAGGAAAGATTCACTGCCCTCGTATGTGGAGCAACAGCAGTGGATTGAAGGCATGCGGTTGGTGGGGGCTCAGTGGGAGCTTTATCGTCAGCAGCCAGCAAGTGCACTCTTAATCTGAGTAGGGACAAAAGGACACTGCAACTCCCAGAATTCAATGCGTAAAAATGTGCAAGTAATCAGGAGTTGGGCGTCGCCCGAGCACGAACTTCCCACAAGCCTTTGAAAAAGGGGAAACTTGAAACGCGTCAGGCAATGTGGAAAGCTGTTTTTAATCTGCCCATGAACTTTTGCAAGCCTGTACTGATTATAAAGGATGGTAACCTTTCGCTGTTGGTCTCGTGTGTGTCTCTCTAGGTGAGCAACCTTCATATCGGCAAATATCAGGCGGACGGCTCTTCCGCCGAGATTGCACCACTCCAGAATCATCAGGAGGCCATGAGGAAAGATTCACTGCCCTCGTATGTGGAGCAACAGCAGTGGATTGAAGGCATGCGGTTGGTGGGGGCTCAGTGGGAGCTTTATCGTCAGCAGCCAGCAAGTGCACTCTTAATCTGAGTAGGGACAAAAGGACACTGCAACTCCCACAATTCAATGCGTAAAAATGTGCAAGTAATCAGGAGTTGGGCGTCGCCCGAGCACGAACTTCCCACAAGCCTTTGAAAAAGGGGAAACTTGAAACGCATCAGGCAATGTGGAAAGGTGTTTTTAATGTGCCCATGAACTTTTGCAAGCCTGTACTGATTATAAAGGATGGTAACCTTTCGCTGTTGGTCTCGTGTGTGTCTCTCTAGGTGAGCAACCTTCATATCGGCAAATATCAGGCGGACGGCTCTTCCGCCGAGATTGCACCACTCCAGAATCATCAGGAGGCCATGAGGAAAGATTCACTGCCCTCGTATGTGGAGCAACAGCAGTGGATTGAAGGCATGCGTTTGGTGGGGGCTCAGTGGGAGCTTTATCGTCAGCAGCCAGCAAGTGCACTCTTAATCTGAGTAGGGACAAAAGGACACTGCAACTCCCAGAATTCAATGCGTAAAAATGTGCAAGTAATCAGGAGTTGGGCGTCGCCCGAGCATGAACTTCCCACAAGCCTTGGAAAAAGAGGAAACGTGAAACGCGTCAGGCAATATGGAAAGCTGTTTTTAATCTGCCCATGAACTTTTGCAAGCCTGTACTGATTATAAAGGATGGTAACCTTTCGCTTTTGGTCTCGTGTGTGTCTCTCTAGGTGAGCAATCTTCATATCGGCAAATATGAGGCGGACGGCTCTTCCGCCGAGATTGCACCACTCCAGAATCATCAGGAGGCCATGAGGAAAGATTCACTGCCCTCGTATGTGGAGCAACAGCAGTGGATTGAAGGCATGCGGTTGGTGGGGGCTCAGTGGGAGCTTTATCGTCAGCAGCCAGCAAGTGCACTCTTAATCTGAGTAGGGACAAAAGGACACTGCAACTCCCAGAATTCAATGCGTAAAAATGTGCAAGTAATCAGGAGTTGGGCGTCGCCCGAGCACGAACTTCCCACAAGCCTTTGAAAAAGGGGAAACTTGAAACGCGTCAGGCAATGTGGAAAGCTGTTTTAATCTGCCCATGAACTTTTGCAAGCCTGTACTGATTATAAAGGATGGTAACCTTTCGCTGTTGGTCTCGTGTGTGTCTCTCTAGGTGAGCAACCTTCATATCGGCAAATATCAGGCGGACGGCTCTTCCGCCGAGATTGCACCACTCCAGAATCATCAGGAGGCCATGAGGAAAGATTCACTGCCCTCGTATGTGGAGCAACAGCAGTGGATTGAAGGCATGCGGTTGGTGGGGGCTCAGTGGGAGCTTTATCGTCAGCAGCCAGCAAGTGCACTCTTAATCTGAGTAGGGACAAAAGGACACTGCAACTCCCAGAATTCAATGCGTAAAAATGTGCAAGTAATCAGGAGTTGGGCGTCGCCCGAGCACGAACTTCCCACAAGCCTTTGAAAAAGGGGAAACTTGAAACGCGTCAGGCAATGTGGAAAGGTGTTTTTAATCTGCCCATGAACTTTTGCAAGCCTGTACTGATTATAAAGGATGGTAACCTTTCGCTGTTGGTCTCGTGTGTGTCTCTCTAGGTGAGCAACCTTCATATCGGCAAATATCAGGTGGACGGCTCTTCCGCCGAGATTGCACCACTCCAGAATCATCAGGAGGCCATGAGGAAAGATTCACTGCCCTCGTATGTGGAGCAACAGCAGTGGATTGAAGGCATGCGTTTGGTGGGGGCTCAGTGGGAGCTTTATCGTCAGCAGCCAGCAAGTGCACTCTTAATCTGAGTAGGGACAAAAGGACACTGCAACTCCCAGAATTCAATGCGTAAAAATGTGCAAGTAATCAGGAGTTGGGCGCCGCCCGAGCACGAACTTCCCACAAGCCTTTGAAAAAGGGGAAACTTGAAACGCGTCAGGCAATATGGAAAGCTGTTTTTAATCTGCCCATGAACTTTTGCAAGCCTGTACTGATTATAAAGGATGGTAACCTTTCGCTGTTGGTGTTGTGTGTGTCTCTCTAGGTGAGCAACCTTCATATCGGCAAATATCAGGCGGACAGCTCTTCCGCCGAGATTGCACCACTCCAGAATCATCAGGAGATCATGAGGAAAGATTCACTGCCCTCGTATGTGGAGCAACAGCAGTGGATTGAAGGCATGCGGTTGGTGGGGGCTCAGTGGGAGCTTTATCGTCAGCAGCCAGCAAGTGCACTCTTAATCTGAGTAGGGACAAAAGGACACTGCAACTCCCAGAATTCAGTGCGTAAAAATGTGCAAGTAATCAGGAGTTGGGCGTCGCCCGAGCACGAACTTCCCACAAGCCTTTGAAAAAGGGGAAACTTGAAACGCGTCAGGCAATGTGGAAAGCTGTTTTTAATCTGCCCATGAACTTTTGCAAGCCTGTACTGATTATAAAGGATGGTAACCTTTCGCTGTTGGTCTCGTGTGTGTCTCTCTAGGTGAGCAAACTTCATATCGGCAAATATGAGGCGGACGGCTCTTCCGCCGAGATTGCACCACTCCAGAATCATCAGGAGGCCATGAGGAAAGATTCCCTGCCCTCGTATGTGGAGCAACAGCAGTGGATTGAAGGCATGCGGTTGGTGGGGGCTCAGTGGGAGCTTTATCGTCAGCAGCCAGCAAGTGCACTCTTAATCTGAGTAGGGACAAAAGGACACTGCAACTCCCAGAATTCAATGCGTAAAAATGTGCAAGTAATCAGGAGTTGGGCGTCGCCCGAGCACGAACTTCCCACAAGCCTTTGAAAAAGGGGAAACTTGAAACGCGTCAGGCAATGTGGAAAGGTGTTTTTAATCTGCCCATGAACTTTTGCAAGCCTGTACCGATTATAAAGGATGGTAACCTTTCGCTGTTGGTCTCGTGTGTGTCTCTCTAGGTGAGCAACCTTCATATCGGCAAATATCAGGCGGACGGCTCTTCCGCCGAGATTGCACCACTCCAGAATCATCAGGAGGCCATGAGGAAAGATTCACTGCCCTCGTATGTGGAGCAACAGCAGTGGATTGAAGGCATGCGTTTGGTGTGGGCTCAGTGGGAGCTTTATCGTCAGCAGCCAGCAAGTGCACTCTTAATCTGAGTAGGGACAAAAGGACACTGCAACTCCCAGAATTCAATGCGTAAAAATGTGCAAGTAATCAGGAGTTGGGCGTCGCCCGAGCACGAACTTCCCACAAGCCTTTGAAAAAGGGGAAACTTGAAACGCGTCAGGCAATATGGAAACTGTTTTTAATCTGCCCATGAACTTTTGCAAGCCTGTACTGATTATAAAGGATGGTAACCTTTCGCTGTTGGTGTCGTGTGTGTCTCTCTAGGTGAGCAACCTTCATATCGGCAAATATCAGGCGGACAGCTCTTCCGCCGAGATTGCACCACTCCAGAATCATCAGGAGATCATGAGGAAAGATTCACTGCCCTCGTATGTGGAGCAACAGCAGTGGATTGAAGGCATGCAGTTGGTGGGGGCTCAGTGGGAGCTTTATCGTCAGCAGCCAGCAAGTGCACTCTTAATCTGAGTAGGGACAAAAGGACACTGCAACTCCCAGAATTCAGTGCGTAAAAATGTGCAAGTAATCAGGAGTTGGGCGTCGCCCGAGCACGAACTTCCCACAAGCCTTTGAAAAAGGGGAAACTTGAAACGCGTCAGGCAATGTGGAAAGCTGTTTTTAATCTGCCCATGAACTTTTGCAAGCCTGTACTGATTATAAAGGATGGTAACCTTTCGCTGTTGGTCTCGTGTGTGTCTCTCTAGGTGAGCAACCTTCATATCGGTAAATATGAGGCGGACGGCTCTTCCGCCAAGATTGCACCACTCCAGAATCATCAGGAGGCCATGAGGCCATGAGGAAAGATTCACTGCCCTCGTATGTGGAGCAACAGCAGTGGATTGAAGGCATGCGGTTGGTGGGGGCTCAGTGGGAGCTTTATCGTCAGCAGCCAGCAAGTGCACTCTTAATCTGAGTAGGGACAAAAGGACACTGCAACTCCCAGAATTCAATGCGTAAAAATGTGCAAGTAATCAGGAGTTGGGCGTCGCCCGAGCACGAACTTCCCAGAAGCCTTTGAAAAAGGGGAAACTTGAAACGCATCAGGCAATATGGAAAGCTGTTTTTAATCTGCCCATGAACTTTTGCAAGCCTGTACTGATTATAAAGGATGGTAACCTTTCGCTGTTGGTCTCGTGTGTGTCTCTCTAGGTGAGCAACCTTCACATCGGCAAATATCAGGTGGACGGCTCTTCTGCCGAGATTGCACCACTCCAGAATCATCAGGAGGCCATGAGGAAAGATTGACTGCCCTCGTATGTGGAGCAACAGCAGTGGATTGAAGGCATGCGGTTGGTGGGGGCTCAGTGGGAGCTTTATCGTCAGCAGCCAGCAAGTGCACTCTTAATCTGAGTAGGGACAAAAGGACACTGCAACTCCCAGAATTCAGTGCGTAAAAATGTGCAAGTAAACAGGAGTTGGGCGTCGCCCGAGCACGAACTTCCCACAAGCCTTTGAAAAAGGGGAAACTTGAAACGCGTCAGGCAATGTGGAAAGCTGTTTTTAATCTGCCCATGAACTTTTGCAAGCCTGTACTGATTATAAAGGATGGTAACCTTTCGCTGTTGGTCTCGTGTGTGTCTCTCTAGGTGAGCAACCTTCATATCCGCAAATATGAGGCGGACGGCTCTTCCGCCGAGATTACACCACTCCAGAATCATCAGGAGGCCATGAGGAAAGATTCACTGCCCTCGTATGTGGAGCAACAGCAGTGGATTGAAGGCATGCGGTTGGTGGGGTCTCAGTGGGAGCTTTATCGTCAGCAGCCAGCAAGTGCACTCTTAATCTGAGTAGGGACAAAAGGACACTGCAACTCCCAGAATTCAATGCGTAAAAATGTGCAAGTAATCAGGAGTTGGGCGTCGCCCGAGCACGAACTTCCCAGAAGCCTTTGAAAAAGGGGAAACTTGAAACGCATCAGGCAATATGGAAAGCTGTTTTTAATCTGCCCATGAACTTTTGCAAGCCTGTACTGATTATAAAGGATGGTGACCTTTCGCTGTTGGTCTCGTGTGTGTCTCTCTAGGTGAGCAACCTTCATATCGGCAAATATCAGGTGGACGGCTCTTCCGCCGAGATTGCACCACTCCAGAATCATCAGGAGGCCATGAGGAAAGATTGACTGCCCTCGTATGTGGAGCAACAGCAGTGGATTGAAGGCATGCGGTTGGTGGGGGCTCAGTGGGAGCTTTATCGTCAGCAGCCAGCAAGTGCACTCTTAATCTGAGTAGGGACAAAAGGACACTGCAACTCCCAGAATTCAATGCTTAAAAATGTGCAAGTAATCAGGAGTTGGGCGTCGCCCGAGCACGAACTTCCCACAAGCCTTTGAAAAAGGGGAAACTTGAAACGCGTCAGGCAATGTGGAAAGCTGTTTTTAATCTGCCCATGAACTTTTGCAAGCCTGTACTGATTATAAAGGATGGTAACCTTTCGCTGTTGGTCTCGTGTGTGTCTCTCTAGGTGAGCAACCTTCATATCGGCAAATATCAGGCGGACGGCTCTTCCGCCGAGATTGCACCACTCCAGAATCATCAGGAGGCCATGAGGAAAGATTCACTGCCCTCGTATGTGGCGCAACAGCAGTGGATTGAAGGCATGCGGTTGGTGGGGGCTCAGTGGGAGCTTTATCCTCAGCAGCCAGCAAGTGCACTCTTAATCTGAGTAGGGACAAAAGGACACTGCAACTCCCAGAATTCAATGCATAAAAATGTGCAAGTAATCAGGAGTTGGGCGTCGCCCGAGCAAGAACTTCCCACAAGCCTTTGAAAAAGGGGAAAATTGAAACGCGTCAGGCAATGTGGAAAGCTGTTTTTAATCTGCCCATGAACTTTTGCAAGCCTGTACTGATTATAAAGAATGGTAACCTTTCGCTGTTGGTCTCGTGTGTGTCTCTCTAGGTGAGCAACCTTCATATCGGCAAATATCAGGCGGACGGCTCTTCCGCCGAGATTGCACCACTCCAGAATCATCAGGAGGCCATGAGGAAAGATTCACTGCCCTCGTATGTGGCGCAACAGCAGTGGATTGAAGGCATGCGGTTGGTGGGGGCTCAGTGGGAGCTTTATCGTCAGCAGCCAGCAAGTGCACTCTTAATCTGAGTAGGGACAAAAGGACACTGCAACTCCCAGAATTCAATGCGTAAAAATGTGCAAGTAATCAGGAGTTGGGCGTCGCCTGAGCACGAACTTCCCACAAGGCTTTGAAAAAGGGGAAACTTGAAACGCGTCAGGCAATGTGGAAAGCTGTTTTTAATCTGCCCATGAACTTTTACAAGCCTGTACTGATTATAAAGGATGGTAACCTTTCACTGTTGGTCTCGTGTGTGTCTCTCTAGGTGAGCAACCTTCATATCGGCAAATATCAGGCGGTCGGCTCTTCCGCCGAGATTGCACCACTCCAGAATCATCAGGAGGCCATGAGGAAAGATTCACTGCCCTCGTATGTGGAGCAACAGCAGTGGATTGAAGGCATGCGGTTGGTGGGGGCTCAGTGGGAGCTTTATCGTCAGCAGCCAGCAAGTGCACTCTTAATCTGAGTAGGGACAAAAGGACACTGCAACTCCCAGAATTCAATGCGTAAAAATGTGCAAGTAATCAGGAGTTGGGCGTCGCCCGAGCACGAAATTCCCACAAGCCTTTGAAAAAGGGGAAACTTGAAACGCGTCAGGCAATGTGGAAAGCTGTTTTAATCTGCCCATGAACTTTTGCAAGCCTGTACTGATTATAAAGGATGGTAACCTTTCGCTGTTGGTCTCGTGTGTGTCTCTCTAGGTGAGCAACCTTCATATCGGCAAATATCAGGCGGACGGCTCTTCCGCCGATATTGCACCACTCCAGAATCATCAGGAGGCCATGAGGAAAGATTCACTGCCCTCGTATGTGGAGCAACAGCAGTGGATTGAAGGCATGCGGTTGGTGGGGGCTCAGTGGGAGCTTTATCGTCAGCAGCCAGCAAGTGCACTCTTAATCTGAGTAGGGACAAAAGGACACTGCAACTCCCAGAATTCAATGCGTAAAAATGTGCAAGTAATCAGGAGTTGGGCGTCGCCCGAGCACGAACTTCCCACAAGCCTTTGAAAAAGGGGAAACTTGAAACGCGTCAGGCAATGTGGAAAGCTGTTTTTAATCTGCCCATGAACTTTTGCAAGCCTGTACTGATTATAAAGGATGGTAACCTTTCGCTGTTGGTCTCGTGTGTGTCTCTCTAGGTGAGCAACCTTCATATCGGAAAATATCAGGTGGACGGCTCTTCCGCCGAGATTGCACCACTCCAGAATCATCAAGAGGCCATGAGGAAAGATTCACTGCCCTCGTATGTGGAGCAACAGCAGTGGATTGAAGGCATGCGGTTGGTGGGGGCTCAGTGGGAGCTTTATCGTCAGCAGCCAGCAAGTGCACTCTTAATCTGAGTAGGGACAAAAGGACACTGCAACTCCCAGAATTCAATGCGTAAAAATGTGCAAGTAATCAGGAGTTGGGCGTCGCCCGAGCACGAACTTCCCACAAGCCTTTGAAAAAGGGGAAACTTGAAACGCGTCAGGCAATGTGGAAAGCTGTTTTTAATCTGCCCATGAACTTTTGCAAGCCTGTACTGATTATAAAGGATGGTAACCTTCCGCTGTTGGTCTTGTGTGTGTCTCTCTAGGTGAGCAACCTTCATATCGGCATATATATATACATATATATATATATTTATATATATATATATATATATATATATATATATATATATATATATATATATATATCCCAACGTAAAGTTGTCCCCAGAAGGAGAGCCCGCAGCAGGAAGGTAAGTTCATGTCGTTTATTGGTGCACGCTGCAGCCTCTCAGTTAAAGCAAATCACCTCAATGTTTGAGTCTTGAAGCCGAAGCGTTTTGTGCGCCTCGCGCACTTCTTCAATGGCAGACTCTGGAAGGGTGGACACCATGCAAGGCACCAGTGCTGAAAACACCTGAAATACTCGCCGCGGTGGGTGGGGCAAACCCGTTGCCTTCTGGTCTTGGTGGTTCTTGTTGCGCCGGGCAATCTTTATTCAAGTGAATTTGCATGTGTGCAGCCTTAATCAATGTTACACATTAAAACCCCAGTGGGCTGCTGAGATGTCCCATACATGAGGGGTTGCACAATATACCTCGCATCATGCAGGCTTCAAGACTCAAACATTGAGGTGAGAGGTGTAATGAGGCCACGCCCCTTTTTACACCTCTCTGCAACGCAGCACCCTGGTGCATGCTCGAGGTTCCTGGTGGGCTAGTTGGCCCCCAGGGAACCCCAGTATGCAAGGGACTCAATCCCCGAACTTGGAACACGCTACGGGGCGCGTTTGCACAGTGGTGAAGGTAGAGGACGGAGCTTGAGGTGATGTGAGTGCAAACATGCTCTGTGGCGCGTTTTAAGTTGGGGAATTAATTCCTCTTCAATCCAGAGGTCCCCTAGGGGGCAACTAGTTCAACAGGTATCTCCAGTAAGCACCACAGAGCTGCGTTGCAGAGTGTTGTAAAAAGCACCTCTCTGCAACACAGCTCCCTGGTGCATACTGAAGGTACCTGGTCGGCTAGTTGGCTCACAGAGGACCTCAGGATTGAAGAGGAATTAATTCCCCAACCTAAAAAGCGCCACAGAATGTGTTTGCAAAAGTCACCTCAGGCCCCGCTCCTCACTTTACCACTGTGCAAACGTGCCCAGTGGCACGTTTTACTTTGGGGGATTAAGTCCCCTTGAATCCTGAGGATCCCTAGGGACCAACTAGCCCACCATGTACCTCCAGTAAGCACCACAGAGCTGTGTTGCAGAGAGGTGGTCCGAGGCCACGCCCCTTTTTACACCTCTCTGCAACGCAACTCTGTGGCACTTTCTGGACATACCCTCAGGATTAAAGGGGACTTAATTCTAGGCCTGGGTGGTAACTTCTGTTCCGCTCACAGAATTTGCGGAATTTGGGTAAATTTGCGTACCGCAGATAACGCGAAATTTCCCAAAATTCTGAATTCCGCGAAATTATTTGCTTGTTCACGTTCTCAAATGCGTGTTCGCAAGACATTTCCCCCCGAGCACGCACACAATGTTCACGGAATTTCTGCGTGTTCACGGAGATTTTTTAACAATTCGGGGAGATTTGAGTAACGCAATTCTGCAAATTCCACCCACCCCAACGTATTTCCCCGACTTAAAATACGCCACAGGACGTGTTTGCACACTTGTCACATCAGGCCATGCCCCTCCCTGCACCCCCTGGTGGGTTGTAATTTGGGGGATTAAGTCCCCTTGAGTCCTTCTGGTCCCTGGGGCCAATTAGCCCACCACTTTCCTCCAGTAAGTGCCACAGAGCTGCGTTGCAGAGTGGTGTAAAAAGGGGCATGGCCTGGGCCACCTCTCTGCAACGAAGTGCAGTGGCGCTTACTGGAGGTAAGTGGTGGGCTAGTTGGCCCCCATGGACCCCCAGGATTGAAGAGGAATTAATTCCCCAACTTCAAACACGCCACAGGGTGTGTTTGCACACATATCACCTCAGGCCACGCCCCGTCCCTTCTCCACTGTGCAAACGCGCCAGTGTCGCGTTTTACATTGGGGGATTAAGTTCCCTTGAATCCTGAGGGTCGCTGGGATCCAACTAGCCCACCAGGTACACCAATAAGCGCCACAGAGCTTCATTGCAGAGAGGTTTAAAAAGGGGCATGGCCTCTGAACACCTCTCTGCAATGCAGCTCCCTCCCATCATTGGAAGGCAGTAGAGACTAGTTTTTAGATGAGTTCATAGTCGCTCCTAAGAGGTCATTAAAAGAGGTATTTAAGCGGGTATGTGCAAAAGAGGATAGGCAAGAAAACGATTTTTTTTTAAATGGGGTGAGGGGTTATAGAGGTACAGGCAGGAAATTAATAATTCAATGTCTGTAAAGTACATTTTAAGTGACTGATTTACTGTCCTAAAAACATTATGTTCTAAAATGCAATGTGCATAACATATATTTGTTGAAAGTCTATTTTGGTCTGGTTTAGGAAATGCATTATGCCGCATGAACTTCAATAAAGGTGTTTCCAACTAGTCCCCCATGTGGCCTCTGCTCTTTCTTTTGGAGGAGGTGTTTTGGGTATTGTTCACGTCGGCCAGTGACGTGTTTCAGAGGCCCCCACTTCACAAGTCGGTCACTGACATTGCTGGCTGCTGCTTCTGCAGATTTGTTTGTGCTCCGAGGTATCGAATGGTCCGCTGCCCGTCTCTACATCCAGGACACTAGCCGGCGGCGATACGTAGGGTGGGTTGTATTGACACTCCTGCCTCTGCCGTAACTGTTGCCTTTAACGTGGGGCTGCAGCGGTGTTTGGGGACCTGAGGAGACACTGAGAAAACCACTCAATCATGAAATTGGCATTTTTATTTCACCATCGTTTGTCCTGCACCCGACATTCCACTTGGACTGTATATCCCCACCCGCAGCAACTTTCTGGATCACAGATGCATCCTGGGATGTGTTGTTCCTATGAATTGCGGGTTGGTGAGCAAGCACTAGGGAAGGGGCGGAGCGGGTCGCTCCCAATGGGGAAGCTGCTGGACTTTCAAATTAAGGTGTCTCAATGCCTCCTGAACACTAAAGCATCTGAAGAAGGCAGATTATGGCCGAAATGCTTTATGCCGCACAAACTTCAATAAAGGTGTTTCCGACTAGTCCCCCGTGTGGCCTCTGCTCTTTCTTTTGGAGGAGGTGTTTTGGATATATATATATATATATATATATATATATATATATATATATATATATATATATATATATGTACACACAAAAAATAGGATTTGAGGAATTTATAGTTAGGAAATAGCATTAAATAGCCATAGAAATTAACTGAAAAAGCCAAAGGTTACAAGGAAATGGAGGGGCGCTAGAGGGCGCACATGCAGACTGGTCGCACGTGAGTGAGGCTCCTGCAAGCCTGGAAAAATAATCCTAAAGTTATCCTTTAAAACCAGCATCGAAACCTGATCTGAGCATACAAGACGATTAAACACACCGGACTCCAGCTTCGGTGAAAGTTTGAAAAAGACCTGACGCACCAGCCTGGCGTGAGGAGAGGCTATACCTCTGACCGGCAATGGCGCTGGAGACTGTGAGAGCGAGGAGACGGAAGCCAGGGGATACATTGCACCGAGGCTCCCATCCGGAAGTGCAGGCTGGATAGAAGTGATCAGCGCAGACGGATCGAGGTAACCGGCAGGGCCCACCGCAACAAAATACAAGGGACCGGAGGGTGACGGAGAGACATCGACTGCTGTCCCTCGAACGGTATGGTTTATGGTAGGGAGCAAGACAATACGACAAGCCCGAGGCGCAACAGGAAGCAGAGCTGGCTCGCGCTACGCTGCTAACGAGCGGAGAGACGACTGGGCTCATAGAGGAGAGGATGTAGACGCTAGAAGCCGTGTGCAAGATCCACGAGAGCAGTCTATCGGGAAGTGAGTGCTGATTCACCCCGTGGCGCGCCACCCGAAGAAGTCAGCCTGGTGGGAACTATATTGCTGGACTGGTGTAACCCCTTAGCGAGGACACATGACTCTAGCGCCATTGCAGATTGGGGGACGTCAGCTTGGCGCGCTCAGCAGTTGAAACTGCGGACTGCCAGTGTAGCGTGTAGTAGACAACGAGCAGGCATCACGCAACGAAGCTACTGGGGACACGGTGTTTCACGGTGGGACAGACTGCACTACATAACTGAAGGTCTCGGAGGCACCGGACTCGCAGAACCTGTATCTCCTTATTGTGCACGCTACCCCCCCTACCCAAGAGACAGATTAAAACCTATTGTGCAGCACAACTCCTTTGCAGCATTGCAAAGCAGTCTATAGCCTATCCTTCCCCACCGGGGCACGTCGGCGGACCTGCCATGTGGGTATGTCGCGGATTGGACTAGTAATTGTGTGACTGTGGTAGTGAAAGACGTGGCAAGAAAATAAACAGGAGCAGGGGCCACTGACGACGCGCAGCCGCCCCGGGCTTACCCTGGGATAATCCCTGTACCAGACATGAAAGGACAATACTTGAATATTTGGGAGAGCGCAGCCTAAGGAGACAGTGATTGAAAGAGGCTTGCACCCTTACGCGCTCTTACTGACGAGATACATCCCACGCAGGCGGCGCAGGTGCGTCCCCTCATAGATGAGCATTGAGAGTCTGCACGGAAGGCGGGTACTGCATATTCAACCTGTTGGCTGCCCTTCTGTAGTTTCTATATAAGCTACCATCTCTAGGGCTTTACGAGGCGAAAATAGATAAAGCACTAGCTGCTCCCGCATCCTTGCCATCACGATCACGACACCGCGGATACCACAGGACTACCTGGGGTGAAGATTCCTTCGACCGTGGGGGGGCACCTCGACCCTCTTCTGCCCGGACATAGGTTCTGGTAACACCCGATCAGAAACCGCGAGCACATTCTCCCCGGCAATTCATAGACAAGCCACGTGCTGCTCATGAATATTGACTCCGGTCTTCCCTGGGAAGCACGTATAAAGCAAAAAACATCGAGTGCGACTAGTCCCAGCAACAAAACCACTATGGGTAAATCAGACAATCGTCAAACCAAGTTGTCCTTTGAATCTACAGCTCCCAAACAAGGGACGTAGACCGTGACAGATGTAGGTGGGTCACAAAGCCCATCGACGACAGGAGCAAGCTCTAGCTCCTCCACCACAGATATCCAACAGCTGGTGCAGGAAATGAGGCAAGGATTTGCCACAGTTGTGGATAAGGTGGACCGCATGTCATCCAGGATGGACGCTATCGCACACAAATTAGATGTACATGAAGAACGACTTACAGAAACTGAACTGCGAATTTCTGATAACAATGACACCACGGCCCCACATACCACACAGCTTACGAGAATGGACAATATCCTCAGAGTAATTGCTCCAAGAATGAGGAATTGGAGGCACGCAGCAGGCGTAACAACATCCGCATTATAGGCGTGATGGAATCCACCAACACAGGGCGTATGGAGGATTATGTGGAGAAGATACTCATTGCTGTGATTGGACCTGCGGCTTTCTCCAAGCAATTCATAGTCGAGAGAGCACATCGCTCGCTTGGTCCACGACCTAAATCCGGGGCACCACCAAGATCCATCATTGCACGACTCCTCAACTACCGTGACCGTGATGTGGCGTTAAAGTCAGCGCGCGCTAACCAAAATCTATAATGTGAAGGCGTCAGCTTCTCCATTTACCCCGACTTCACACCATTAGTACAAGAGAAGAGACGTACATTTGAAGAGGTAAAAAAGAAACTCCGTGCTCTTCAGATAGACAATGCACTTTTGTACCCGGCGAAATTGAGAGTGACCCACCAAGGAAAACAGCATTTTTTCATCAACCTGCAACAAGTGGAAGATTTCTTAAAAACTCTAGGGTGTGCACGTGTGGGCAAAGGAAATCGTGATGAAGACAGGCAGGAGGGTGAAAATTCGATGGCAGGTGACCTCTGACCCGGAGTACTGGACGATGGGATACTGCAATGTCCCGGTGGCATTCACTAGGAGGTCTATATGTGAACTTCTATTGAGTATGACAGATGCTACAGAGCCGGAATACCATAGACGGGTATTAGACTGCTGGTGGTAATGTATTCCAGGCACCACCCCCTTCCCTTAAGTAAGCCCACTCAGGGCTAAACAGGTCGAAGGGCAAAGGTGTAGGGGTGGAAATGTGCATACTTTGGATGCCTCCCATGGGGTGTACCCCAATGATTATGTTTACTACACTATCAATACTGGGGTGTTTATCCAATGTTATGGGCAGGGGGTGGGTTGGGAACTCTGGCAAGTTGGGGATGCTTCAGTGGGAGGGGGGTAGGGAGGGGCTCTCCGGAAATTGCAATGCATTGCATGTTGCTATGAGAAGATGTGTTGTTGTTTTGCAGGGCAGACAGGGTTGTAGCAGTATGGTATATAGGGTACGTAGATTACTGTATGGGGGGCAGTTGCTGCCAGATGAGGCAAGACAGAGTACAGACCTACCTGTACAAGTTTACTTTAAAGTTAATTGGACTGAGCTACATCAGTCAGTGAGTGGGGAAGAGGGGAGACACAGGTACTACGAGGTACAGGGCATGGCACAAATCAATATTTGCAAACTTTCAAGGGACCATGTGGGTGAGGCACAGGGGGAATTCTTTGCTAAAATGATTACCACGATATTATTTGGCTATGGCTGAAAATAACCGTTCTCTCTTGGAATGTCCAGGGGCTTAACGATGCACGGAAAGGCAGAAATGTTATAGCTCACCTGGAACGCCAGCAGGTGCACATTGCACTATTACAAGAGACGCACCTTGCACCCCGACTGGCTCATGCCTTTGCGAGCAAATTGGAGGCTGTTAGGGTATTCTCTTCCTACTCTTCTTATTCCAGGGGTACTGTTATTCTGATTAAGAAGACCATACATTTTACAAAGCTCGGTGAATTCAGTGATGCAGTGGGCAGATATGCCATACTATGGGGTAGGCTTGGTACTGACACAATTACCATTGTTAACTGCTATGCACCTAATGTAGATACGCCAGAGTTTTTTACAATATTGTGGGGGAGAGTTGTTGATATTGGTTCAATGCACATTCTTTGGGGTGGGGATTTCAATGTTGCACTGACACCTGCATTGGACAGAGCAGATGGATATGCGCAATATAATAGGAAATCCAGAGACGCACTATGTAGTATTATAGAAGAGGGAGGCTTAATTGACAGCTGGCGATTTTTACATCTTGGGAAGAAAGAAGGTACACATTTCACATCCCATACCAACACATGGACCCGACTTGATTACTGTCTCCTCTCTAAAGGTCTCAGCATAGACATGGGCAAGGCCCTCCACTTAGCTAGGACTTACTCGGATCACTGCCCCGTACTAGTGCAACTGAAGCTTCCTGGGTATGATGGAGTTAGACACACGTGGAAATTACAACCCACAGCCCTGCTGGATAATGTCTTCAGCACGGAACTGGGGGAAGAAATTACTATTTTTTTCCCTCTAAATAAAGGATCAGTGAATAGTGTGGAAACAATATGGGAGGCGTTTAAGGTCACAGTGAGAAGGTTCTGTATATCTAAAAGCTCAGGGATATTGAGAGACATCAGAGGCACTATACGTATACTGGAGCGAGAGCTGAAGGCACTAGAAGCGCGGATGGTAAGGACTAGTGATGGGAGACTCCATAAAGTGTTTAGGCAAAAACTGTCGGAATTTGAAGTAGAAGCAGACAGAGAGGTGAAGTTCAGAGGGAAGCATTGGGTGGCCCGCAAGTACTGTGAAGGTGAAAGACCAGGACGTGCACTGGCGGAAATTATTAGGCACCCTCGGTTTGGAAACAATGTGCAGGAGGTCACTTCAAAGGATTGTGAGTAGTACCGAGACACGGAGGGCATTCTTAGTACTTTTCATACACATTACAGAAAGCTTTACATGACTCAAGGGCACACAGCGGAAGGTACAGATCGGTATTTTGACGAAATAGCACTGTGTTGGCTTGAAGATTGGCACAGGCAGTCCCTAGCAACCCCTCTAGAGCTCGATGAGATTAGGGAAGCAATTATGTCACTTAAAAACGGTAAGGCGTCGGGCAGCGATGGGCTGCCGGCTGAATTTTACAAACATTACATAGACACAATGGCCCCAGTTCTTAAGGAGGTTTACGAAGAGTCTCTAGAAGTTGGTATATTACCCTGCTCGATGTGAGAAGTGATTATTATCTCCCTCCTAAAACCAAGGAAAGATCCCTCCGATTGCGATTCTTATTGCCCGTTGTCCCTTATCAATTGCGACGCCAAAATATTGGCCAAGGTATTGGCCACACGTCTCTCCTTGCTTATAACCAAAATAATACTTCGGACCAGGCTGGATTTGTTCCGGGACACTCCACAGGCCACAATTTGTGCACCCTTTTCTCACTGCTCCAAACCATCGCACCTGACCTGCCGGTGGCCGCTATATTCCTAGATGCCACAAAAGCATTTGATTCGGTTGAATGGCATTACTTATTCACTGTCTTAGAATGGGGTTTCCCAAACTGTTTATATTATGGATCCGATTGTTATACACACAACCTACCGCTAGAGTCTTGACTAATGGCCGGCTGTCACCACACCTTTCAATCACAAGAGGCACTCGACAAGGTTGCCCTCTCTCCCCTCTGCTGTGTGCTATGGTAATAGAACCCCTAGCATGTCGGATACGACAATTACATAAGGCGAGCGCTTTCAATTGTTTTCAGAGGCAAATAGGGGTGTCACTATACGTGGATGACTTGACACTATACGTCAAAGACCCCCAAACGAACCTCAACCCATTGTTAAGATAGATTTTGGTGTATGGGAGGATGTCAGGCATACAGATAAATTGGAATAAGCCACAATTTTTCCCCCTCACCACTGCTGTTAAGCAGTTTCAACTAGATTACCCACTCGAGTGGTGTGGCTCGGACCTCCGGTACTTGGGCATACAGATATCTACAGATAGAGAAGAGACGTTACGATTAAATTACGGGACGGCGATCACCAGCTTGACAGATAAAATAACACGCTGGATTTCACTGCCGATTTCTTTAGTGGGCAGGGCATCTCTTATAAAGATGGTAATTTTACCACGCTTCCTATATCTATTCTCGAATATACCCTACTATCCAGGTACGTTTTTTTTCACAACACTGCGATCGGAATTAATACGCCTGTTTTGGGGAGGAAAGCGACCGCGCCTAAAATGGGCTATGGTAACGCTTCCATATGATAAAGGAGGATTTGACGTGCCGGATTTCGAGGTGTACTATTTGAGTGCACAGACACGATATGCATATCATTGGATGGTCCCAACACCATTCATGCCACAATTAGCAGCAGAGGATTGGGTGGCACATCCGCTCCCACTATCTGGCCTCATACATGGTCCAGTCACAGCGATAGACACCAGTCCTGCCACTGTCTCATGCACAATAGATGCCTGGCAACGAATAGCACGTACATTACAGGTGAAGCTGATATATTCCCTGCAGATGCCACTCACATATCATCCATTGATGCCTCTTTTACAGGAATCAGGATTTAAAGCAATGTGCAGATGACTAGGGATTACTACATGGGGAGATTTATTCCAAGATGGGCAACTTCGAAAGAAGGAACAACTGTTCCAGGAGCTTCAGCCTACCCCGCTAGAAGTGTTCTATTATATACGCATCTCACAGAGATTGAGGAAGGTACTGCCGGATTATCCGACTGAACCTGATGTAACCGTCCCGTTAGATAAGATGTTGTGCTCGGGCACAGAAGGGCACTTAGTGTCAAATATATACAGGAATATAAGAGTGCACAGCCCAGAGGCTGATAGCCCGGCTCATACGAAATGGGAGATAGATATGGCGAGTGAAATCACAGAAGAACAGTGGCACTACTGCTGTGCTATAACCGCTCACATATCAGCGAGCTGCCGTCTAAAAGTGATACACTATAAGTTTGTGCAACGGCTTTATTATACACCGGTGCTGAAGCTCAGATTTCATTTGTCAGAGTGAAGGACTGGGTTTTTCTAAGTCCCAGCGGTGCCACTGAAGTATCTCCCACAGGCTGAGCGTCACTGAACGGCACAAAGTTCGACAAAGCTTCGGTTTCAGATGCGGCGATGCCTGTCCTCACCCACGAGTCCGCTGATAAAGGTATCGGTACCTTTTTGGTGTGGGTGGCATGCACCCAAAGCTTGCGGCCCTCCAAACGAACAGCAGTTCTCGTGGCGAGGAGCACTTGGAAGGGTCCAATAAACCTCGGCTCAAGGTTTCGTTTTCGGCCAAAATTCCTAGTAACCACCGAGTCTCCGGGTTGGAGCTGGTGGCCTGGACCCTCCGTCTGCGCCGGCAGTGCTTCAAAGACCTGTTGATGAATTAACCTCAGTTTAGCAGTCAGATCATGAAGGTAATCAATCAGCATTGGATATTCAAGATTTTTGAATACACTGGGTCTAGGAACCCCCCAAATATTTGCAGGACGGCCGAACACAATCTCATATGGGCTGAGCCCTACTCGAGAGTGTACAGTCGCCCTAGTTGACAGAAGAGCCAGGGGCAAAGCGTCGGGCCACGAGAAACCAGTCGTGGCCTGAATCTTTGCGAGTTTTAGTTTTAGAGTACCATTGTACCCCTCAACCAAACCTGCTGACTGGGGATGGTTGGCGCTATGGAATTTTTGTGTAATTCCAAGGCCCTTACACACACTCTTCATCACACTCCCCACAAACTCACTTCTGTTATCAGACCATACAATCCGTGGCATTCCATACCGAGGAAAGTATTCCTTCAGTAGGACTTTCGCTGTGGACAGGGCAGTATTGTCTTTGAGAGGGTAAGCTTCGATCCATCGGGAGAATGCGCAAACCACAACTAAAACATATTTTAGGTTATTGCATCGCTCCATATGGATGAAGTCCAACTGAATTACCTCAAAGGGACATGTAGGAGGAGCAAAGTGGCCAGGAGGTGTAGGAGTGCCCTTGCCAGGATTGTACATCATACATATCATGCAATTCTTAACCAATCTCTCAGCACACTTAGCGATACCATCATTCTTCCATACAGGGGACAACAACTTGGAGATACCTTTCGCGCTAATATGTGACAAACCATGTGCCATGGTCAAAACAGCTAGCACATATGCATCCGGCAACATCCACCTTTTATTCTCCGACAAATCAATCCAACAGCCATTCACATCCAACTTTCCTGTGCTCTCCTTCCACTTGGTCTTTTCAGTCTCGGTGGCCTCATTCTGAATCGCTTTCACACTTTCAATAGTGTCCTCACACATACCAGTTTCTGCAGGCCACCTTAACGAACTCGTCACATACATTCTAGTTGTAAAATTTCTCGCAGTCTCCTTAGCAATCTCATCAGCAAACGCATTGCCACGACCAACATCATCCGTCACCTTACGGTGTGCACTACATTTAATAATCGCCACCTGCTTAGGCAATGTAAGTGCATCTAAAAGATCATTCACAAGCTGTCCATGCTGGATCTTCGTACCATGCGACGTCATAAAACCTCTCTCTCTCCACAATCGTCCAAAGCTCTGGGTGACGCCAAAAGCATACTGGCTGTCGGTAAACACATTCACCCTCTTTCCTTTCGACAAAACACACGCTCTCGTCAACGCAATTAACTCTGCCGCCTGTGCAGAGTTTTGATTCAGTCTCGCAGTTTCCACAACCGTACTCAACGTTACCACAGCATACGCAGTCGTCACATCACCATTCGGCAACTTAAAACATGAACCATCCACATACAAAGTACCATCGGGTTCTTCCAATGGAGTGTTTTTTAGGTCAACACGACCCTTCGTTTCTTCCTCAGTTCGCAAATAACAATCGTGTGGTAATACCTCGTCTGATTCCATATTGATTGGCAACAAAGTCGCCGGGTTTAGGACATTGCAGCGCTTTATTTGAATGTGACTTGCCAAAAGCGTCAACTCATAACCAGACAACCTTGCGCTCGTCAAGTGTTGGGTTTTCGTACGATTCAAGAGAGTGTTAACTGCATGCGGAACCATCACCGTAAGCATATTGTCCATGACCAATCCTGCAGAGTGTCGGATGGACACCGCAGCTGCCGCTCTTAGACAACTCGGCAATGCTCTAGCTACTGGGTCCAAGGTCGAGGAAAAATATGCACATGGACGCTGCTTACCGCCAAATTGTTGCGTCAAAACACTCAACGCACAACCTTCCCTCTCGTGAACGTATAGTGTAAACGGTTTACTGTAGTCAGGAGTACCTAACACAGGAGCCGAACACAACGCATCACGCAGTTCAGAAAAACTTTTCTGACATTCTTCCGTTCATGGCAAAGGAGTTGGAACATCCTTGCGCGTGAGGGCTACCAATGGTTTCGCTAACAAAGAAACATTTGGAATCCATTGCCTGCAGTATGACGTGATACCTAGAAAGGCACGCACATCTCTCTGAATTGTTAGCACAGTCATTTGAGCGATCGCTGCAATTCTCTCTGGGGTCAACCTTCTTCCCTCCTTTGACAATAAGTGACCTAGATAGGTTACTTCTTGACAACAATATTGCAGTTTAGAAGGTAACACCTTGTGATGTAAGTCACAGAGATGCTGCAACAAAGACACCGTAGCAGTTTTGCAAATGTCTCGTGTGTCCGCAGCCACCAATAAGTCATCAACATATTAGATCATGGCCGCACCAGCCGGTAACACAAACGCGTCAAGTTGACTCTTCAGGGCTTGGCTATAGATCGATGGACTCTCACAATAGCTCCGAGGAGTGCGTTTAAACCTAAAGCTGCGGCCACCTAAAGAGAAACCGAATAAGTCCCTGCTCTCCTCAGCAATCGGAATGCTAAAGAAAGCATTCTTCAGATCGATCACTGAGAACCAGGACGCAGACGCTGGAATCAGAGTCAGTAAAGCCGTAATGTCAGGCACCACAGGGAACTGAGGAACCACAATTTTGTTCACCTCCCGTAAATCAATAACAAAACGATAGACAGGAGGCTTAGATGGATCAGTGCGTTTCAGAATAGGTATCACAGGACTGTTACACACGTTTCCCCGAGTCTCCTCGATAACATCTTTCTCGATCAAATCATAGATGATCGCCAGCAACGCTCGCTCACCATCCAGGGAGATACGATATTGGGGAATACGTGGTAGTCGCACATTCGATTTCAATTGGACAATATAAGGGGAGATGTCAAGCAGGCCCACGTCGTTGGGACTTGTTGCCCACAAAGATGCAGGAAGAGAACTCAATTCCGGTGGGAGCTTATCAATGGACAAGTACATAGGTGAGATTACTCTCTCAACCAATGTAAGCTTTACTCCCGCAGGAGAACAATACAAAGTCGCATACAGACGTTTCAGCAAATCCAGGCCCAAAAGATTTTCACCACAACCAGTGGTCAAAATCAAAGGAGATTTCAACTCACGAGGCCCAATTGTAAGGGGCAAAGGGCTAGAAACCGGATTGCTAACAGGGGCGCCAGAGAATCCAACGGAAACATTTGTTAAGCCAGACTAAGGTGCGCCAGGGAGTTTTGAATGCATGATGGAACTTTTCGCTGCACCAGTGTCCAACAGAAAAGGCTCAACTACGCCCGAGGTGGCAACTGCGACGTAAGGCCCTCTCTGATCAACCGGAACTGATACTACTCCCTCTCCTTGTCTATAGCTGTCCTAGCAATTGCCGTCGTCAGTACCCTGATCGACGTAATAATCGTCCACATTGTACTGTGCGGATCTACCTGACGATGATCCACGCTGATCAAAACAATTATTGGAGTCAGAGGAATTATTAGAACGCTCATTTTGGTTCTGAGTAACACCACAACCTCTACCACGTGAAGCTTGTTGCGGACCACTACGACCTCCTCTAGATGAATTACCATTATTCCGATCGCGCAGAACCGGGCAATCAAATTTCAAATGACCCTCACCTCTACAATAGGCACATTGATTGTACCAAGCATAGATCTCTGCGAAGAAGAGTCGTTCACACTGGTGGAACTTCACGCATGGGATACTGACCAGGCGTCGACATCCATTCCTCATGTTCATCCTTAAACAATGCACGAGGCATCACAGTAGGACGAAAAGATAGAAGATGCTCGACAGCACGTCGAACATTGCTACCCACAATCATACCATTCGAAAACTGAAGCTGAAGTTCAGTTACAGCAGCCAGTACATCATCTGCCGCGTCAACTGATATCTCGTCGCGTAAGAGATTGCACATTTCTTCAAACACGAATCTTTGTGTTGGCTCATTGAATTGAGAGAAAGTGTCAACAATTATACGTGGAGGATTCTTAAGGGGATATCTAATCCAATTTTTCGCCATTTTAAATAACGTATCACGTTCCCTACCACCAGGAAGCTGACTTCGTCTTTGGGGAGCATCAGAATCAGCAGACCCAAGAATCGGTCCAAGAGGAGAGTAAAAGTTGGCAACAATATTAGGAATACGTCGCCGAACAGACGGGGAAGAGGAGAGAAGTAAAGGGGTAACAATAGAAGGACCAAAAACGGGAGGAGCAGGAGCAGCAGGAGTAGTCACAAGAGTAGAAGTAGCGGGAACAGTAGCTTGAGAAGGTATAGACGGTGGAGCAGTAGGGATAGTAGCAGGTAGAGGAATAGGGACAGAAGGATTCGCAAAGACAGGACCAGCGACAGGCGGATTAACAGCTGCCGGAACAGCAGGTTGAGGAACAGGGGGAACCACGGGAGCTGTGGTATCCTGTGCATATGGAGGTGGCGACTTCAGTAGATAGGACAACAAAGGGTCCTCTACTGCTTCCTCTCCCTTCTTATCCGTACCCGTCGGTAAAGTGGGATAACATTTATCCACTGTCATACATTGTAATCTATCAAAAACTTCCTTTTCCTTCTCTTCTTTATCTCGCTGAAACTGCTCTGCATTTCTCATCGTTGTAACGATACCTTCTCTCTTATTACGTTTAAGCTGTTTGATTTCTTTTTGCTTGGATTCTTTACGCCATAACCGAAAGGAATCAAACATGGCCGGCCTTGCTTTTCTTTGGAACAATTTAGCTTCAAGATTATCTAAAATCGGGGTCTCAAAACTACCATGAGGTGGCCAACTAAGGACACCGTCCTCTTTAGTGTAACAAACCCAATAATCATTGAATGTGATAGGACCCACACCATGGCGACTATACAATTCGTAAATTGGAGTTCCAACTGGAGGTATCGGACATGAGTCCTCCAATCGGGAATCCGCACCACAACCTCTAAAGCAACTGAACAAAGTACTACGGCCAGGCATCGTGCACACTAACCGAGTTTCACAAACGTCAAGGGTTATTGGATTACAATGTCCCCGCAAAAGTGCAAAAAAAAAAAACCCCTCGGTTTTGGCGACTGCAGACGTCAAATAGAACAACTAAGAGCAAAATACAAAGAACCACAAATGCAATGGAACCTTGCAACAACTAAGCACCCACAACAACTAAGGATTTTGGGAACGACCCAGAACGACCCAGAAATACTTAACTCAAAGAACAATGGCGTCACCAGGAAGGCCCGTCAATCGTCTCGCTATACCAATGTCTACGCCAGGCGCCAAACCAGGTCTACAGTCAGGGCAGCAGTCCGTCGCAGCCGTCAGGAGGCGGGGATCTTCGCGGGAAAAGTCTTCGGGCCACTTGTTTCGACAGCAGGATCGATGAAGCGGGGTGCACCTTCCCTCGGAGATTTCACACAAAGTTCCTCACGATCGTCGGGCTTTGGACCGGTACCGCTGATGCAGCCCCACGTTGGGCGCCAACTGAAGGACTGGGTTTTTCTAAGTCCCAGCGGTGCCAGGGATAACACCTGAAACCTTCGTGGGTTACCTGTTCCGGCGCACAAATGACAGAGACATGGGACACTTCCTTCGGCGTCAAAGATTCGAGGTTTATTTACTGCAGATAACACAGAAGTCACAAGAAGTACATAGCATGTATGTTCAAGGAGACTGCTTCGAATTGTATCTGTGGATCGCTCCTTTTATACAGTTTTTCGTCATACGATAACATGGAAAACAAAAGGTTACAACCCGGTTCCCACAGTAAATTTCATAGGGGGTCGCTTTCATGTTCATGGAGCATAATTACAGTAGCATTGCCGGTTCCCAACTGTAAAAGTACATCTTCCCACCATTAGTGCATTCCATTCGGTTGTAAACGAATCAAGGAAGAGTCAGAAACAGGTGCAGAGGAAGACGAGGATAGGGAACAGATTGAAAAGAGTGTAAAGGGGGTGGTATCAGGAAACACGATTGCAGGGATCAAAGGAGACGTGCCTAATGAATGCACAACTACAACAATAGACCGACACGGCAAGATGAGCCTCGAGCGGGCCATCTGCCTTACAGTGTCATCCCCCTCGTCATAAAGACACCCTCAAAGGACCACGTGTCTTCCGCAAGAGTTTGGGAATCCCAGGGTCACGAAGCGGACAGTGTCCGTTCGCTGGCTACTTGAGGGCAAGAAACAAAATGGATGCCGTATCTAAGATGGATCCTGTGGGTTCAGATGAAGAAAGCCGTGAAACAGGCGAACGGTTTAGGCTAGCACAGCGAAAATGCATACACCCACTAAACTCGTCATTTGCGGTTCATAGATACCAAACTCGACCATATTCGGGCGAGTCGAAAACACCACTTACAATTGTCACAGAACCTCAAGAGGACTAGATGCCTGAGATGCAAAGCGGAAGGTGCGGGTTTCATACACCTAGCATGGGAGTGCCCTGGGGTATGGGACTACTGGACGGAAGTACATACGGCTCTTCAGGCAATCACTGGATGTTCCTTTGATAAAGACCCACTGATTATGTTACTGGGATACACTATGCAGATACCCAAGCATCATCGGAAACTCCTAGACATAGCGTTGCTGCTAGCCAAACGTAGAGTAGCATGCTGATGGGGGCAGGGTAGGGCGCCTAAATTCAAGGATTGGCTATTAGACCTCATTATAGCCAGGAACAACATGCTGTATATGCAGACACATTACCATTGAAATGCAGACCTAAGGATATCTGGGGACCCCTCCAGGTGTATCTATTGAGCACTACCGACACATCTAATGATGATGAGGTGATAGCTTGTGAGGATAATGTCAACCCCCCCGACCATATAAGAAAGGCTCTAAGCCAAAATTAACTGAATATGCACCGCGCTAGCAGGGGTAAGCATGCATGACATAAGCTATATCACGTTCCCACAAACAGGGAACATATGACTGTCCTCAGAAGGTTTTTACACTATCAGTATCAATAGAAATATTGCACTTCATTGCTCATATTAACAGACTTCCAGGTTGAAAAGCTTTGTTGTAAGATACGGATTTAAAGGATGAATAACCCCCTTTTTCTCCCTTTTTGCTTCTGGACTTTCATCATTGTTTATATTGCTGATTTATCACTCTCATGTTATGTACTACACTAGTGCCGAAACTGTATTTGTGCCTCACTGACGCCTAATGCGGATTCCCTTTGTTTTATTGTTTTCCCATATATGTGATGTCTGTGCAACTGCCTTGTTTTTGTACCTACTTCTCTATTGAAAAACGTATAAATAAAGTGTTTAAAAAAAAAAGGCGACAGGGACATTGAAGTTAGGTTCAGTTCAGACTTCACACAGACAGAACTTATCAATTATCTTTATCTGAGCTAACTATAACTTTACGCCCCCTCAATGCACTGCTTATGACCTCGCCTATTACATCACTCATGATATGGTCAGTGAATTTCACTCATTACATCATTGATGGCATCTCAAATGACATCACTTATGACATCATTCAATGAGTGTGAGTATTTTGTACAAGTTTCTGACTCTGAAAGAAATATACTGAGCTACTACATAATGTATATTACTATTCACTCTGTATTACTAATGGCATTTAGTGTTTCTAACATATACCATCCGAATTATAATTCATTTTCTAATGTGGGTGTATATTTATGAATGAACTAGCCTCTACACTGAGATATGTCCCCAGATGATGAAGGTGTATGATAGGGCGTTGCAACAGTCCAACCTGTTCAGTGAGACTCCACAGCGATGGCTGAGTATATTTGTTTTTAGAGCATAATGACCAACCTTGCTTAGACCTCTCTCTCTTGTGATTAATGAGTATTGGTTTGCAATAAATTCATCTTTTCACTAAGACCTCTCTCTAAGGGATAGATCAGTGTAGCAGTGGTTTGCACTTTTCTCCAGGAGGTAAAATAAGTTTACTAGTGGTTTGTGAAACTGTGGCATGTCCGCTAAGGCCTCTCTAAAGAAAGTGTTTTGTAGTTGTGTGTGTAAAACCAATGTGTATACAAAAGCCTCTTTTCAGGTTGACGTGCTGTTGTGATTTCCGATAGACTATCCTGTATTGTTGGACGTCTACTTTGGTCATTAGTGTTTGGAGTAGTGGTTTATAAGAGACAGGACTATCCACTGAGAACTCTCTCCTGAGAGATAGGTGAGTGTATTAGTTGCTATGGTTACAGCAAGTACTGTTCGCCTCTCACCTGTCTCCTTTTCTTACTTACAAAAAGTTTAAATGATATTTTATGAAGCATATTGAAGTTTACTTTGCTGGATGATGTCATCAGTGATGTCACTGTACATGTCATGAGTGATGTAACATTTGAGGCGTTAAGCAGTGCATTGCTGGGGGCATAAGTTACAGTTGGCTCAGGTAACAATAACTGCTGAATTTTTATGTTTTATATGTTTAAAATCGGAATCTAATCATAACGCTGCTGTAACCTTTGCTATATTCAGTGAATTTCTGAGTTTTTTAAAATTCTATTTCCTAACTATAATGCCAGTGTCAACTTTGCTTTTTTAGTGAATTTCTATGTTTTTAATGTTATTTCCTGTCTATAATGTCCCTATAACCTTTGTGTTTTTGTTTACAAAAAATATAAATTGTACTAAAATGTGACCCATTAGTTCACTTTACTAATATAGGTTTTCATATATGAATACATACTTTTTGTTCACACATTCATTCTTGTTATATATTTTACAACTAATAATTAAAAAACAAGTGATGGTAACTTTTGTAGTTTTTCTATAAATGCAATGCACCATGTCTTTCTATTCTAAGTTCATTTTATGGACCCATGGATCTGTTCCCAACCTAAAGAACATATTGAATACTAACTAGTATCACTGCCTGTTTGTAAATGTGTCAGTGGCTGTGTGAATGATTGTGTGGATGTGTGAGTGACAATATAGGTGTGTGAGTCGCTCCGTGAGTTACTTTGTGGGTATGCTAGTGGGTGTGGGAGTGGCTGTTTAGGTATGTGGATATGTGAGTAGGTGTATAAGTAGCCGGATGGGTGTGTGCGTGTTTTTGTAGATATCTTAGTAGGATATGGGTGTGTAAGTGGGAATATGACTGGGTGTGTGAGTGGCTGTGTGAGTATGTGCATGGCTGTATGGGTGTGTGAGTGGGTGTGAGTCTGTGACTGGGTGTATGAGTGGATTTTTAGCTCTGTCAGTGGCTGTATGGGTGTGTGAGTAGTTGTGTGCATGTGTAAGAGGGTGTGTGAGAAGGTGTGTGAGTGTTTGTGTGAGTGGCTGTGTGGATCTGTGAGTGGCTGTGTGAGTGGTTTTATGGGTCTGTGAAGGTGTATGTGAGTGGCTGTTTGTATGGGTGTGTGAATGTCTGAGTGGGTGTTTGATTAGGTATGTGAATAGCTGTGTGGGTGTGTGAGTTTTTTATGGGTATGTGAGTGGGTGTAAAAGTGGTTGTTAGGGTATGTGAGTGGTTGTGTGAATACGTTAATGGGTGTGCGAGTTGGTGCGTGAGTAGCTGTGTGTGTCTTTGGGTGCCTGAGTGGTTTTGTAGGTTTATGAGTGGGTGTGAGTGGCTGTATGGGTATGTGAGTGGTTGTGTAGATATGTAATTAGGTCTGTGAGTAGATGTGTGGGTGGCTGCATGGGTGTCTGCGTTTGTGTGTGGGTAAGTAACTGGTTGTGTGAGTGGGTGTGCAAGTCTGAGTAGATGTGTAAGTGGTTTTATGGGTCTGTGAGTGGCTGTATGGGAGTGTGAGTGGGTTTGTGAGTTGTGTGATTGTGTGAGTGAGTATGTTTGTAGGTATATGGGTTTTGTGGTTTTTTAATTGGCGTCTGGGACCACAGGTCCACAGCAAGGCACACAGGGGATCACGCTGAGCCCCACAGTGGATCTGCAGACTCTCACACACTTGCAAAACAAATTATTTATTTACTTGAAAGGTTTTTATAAAACGTGAACATGACCCGTCAGGGTATCAGAGTGCTGTACACAAAGTATGCAATATCAACAGGAAAGGTAGCAAAATCAACATGTAAGTAGACAGATAATTAGTAATGTGAGAAAGAACACTCCAGGAAATAGGAGGTATAAAGCAATACAGATGCATAACTGAACGTTCAAAGAAGGCTGTAGAACTGAAGTAGAAGTTAGTTCAGGAAGTTTTCAGGTCTGTCTTTGCAGGTACCTAGCTATTCTGGAGCAAACCTTTGACTTATTTTTTTATTCTGGAAAACGAGGGGTTAGATCTGATTTCGGGAGGAAGAGCTTTCTAAAGTCTCTGAGCCAGACCAGAGAAGGCTTAGTTATAGGTTCTCTTCATATTGAATTTTCTAGTTTCAGCAGTAGATTCTTAGAGCTTTTTAGGGATCGGTTCAACTGGATGGTTCAAGTTTGCTGGCCAGGTAAACTGGAGTGATATAATGATAGCTTTTTATGTTAAGCAGGCAACCTTGAAACAAATCCTTGCGTCAAAGGGGAATCATTTGAGTTGAATTAAGTCTGGTGTGATGTGTTCACGTCTTCTTGAACCCATGATGAATCTGGCAGCAGAGTTCAGAGTAACCCTTAAAGGGTCCAGTCTGGCTTTGGGATCTCCAGCTGGTGTCACAAGTCCTTCATCTAAGCAAGAGATAACTAGGGATTGGACTGCAAGCTTCATGTCATCAGGGGGAAGAAAGGGTTTGATTTCCCTAAACGTGTTGAGTTTGTGATTAGCTCCTCTGGTTGTTGCACAGATGTGGTCTCGCATATTTAGATGTTTGTCCATATTATACCTAATGATCTAGTTGAGTCCACAATAATGGGGCACAATTGAGGGTCGTTAGTTGTTTGAGCTAGTCATGAATGGGTGTAGAGTGATTGTGAGATGAAATCAGAAGGTATTCGGTTTTCAGAGTATTTAGCATACAGTGATTGTGCATTAACCAATGTTTAGTTTCCACAAGGGCAGAGGTAAGAGTTTGATGTCATCCAGTGTAGAGATTTTCAAGTACAACTGAGTACTACCTGTGTACATGTGGTAATGATTCAGAATTTTGGTGAGAGGTTCCATGAACAGGTTAAAGATGGTGGCTGATAGTGCTGAACCTTGAGGCACTCCAATTGAGACTTTGGTACATTTAGAAAAATGATAGTGAACTTTGATTCTTTGAGTTCTATTTTGTTATGTAGGAACAAGGTAAACCAATTTAAAGCTATGCCTTACACTATATGCTTTTTATGTTTACTATAAACACGCAAGCACACACTTTCTTAAGCCTTTGTTGAAAAAACCTTGGTTACCACAGGTGTAATAAAGGGCTACAGAAATTGCAATTATTAAACACTTCAACCATCTGTCTTATAATATGCTCCTTTTTAAAAGATGCTTTCAGAGCAAGGAGGACGATGGGGGGCTAGTATCCCTATTCTTCTTATCCATTCATAGTTTTTATTACTGTTTTTAGTGGTTTTAACATCAACATTTATTTGTTTCAATTACTTGTTTGAGAACATTATGTAAATACTTATTGTTAGCTGATATATTTCTCAATGTATTATTCTGTTGAACTAAAGATTTTTGATTTTATGGATGCTGGAATTGTGGTCTCTTCTATTTACATTACTTGTTTTTTAGTTAGCTGTGCAAGGCTGTATTCATCTTGTGTCTTTTATGGCCTGACAATCCGAATGAAGCATCATTGAAATGAAATTAAACACCCACTCACAAATAAATCTGAGGCAAATTAGGAAAAATACATTGGATCTTTATATATATATTTTAAGAAACCAAGAACTATGTTTAACAGTTAATAAATGCATAGTATGACCAAATGCAGTTCAAGACACAAATGCTTGCATGTTTTAAGCAACAGCGATCAACACCATCAGGCAGAGACCGTCGCGGCCAAGGTGATAAAAACCATAAAGTTAGATAGTGGAGTACCACCAACAAATTCAATGTTGTGGTCAATAGAAGCAACACTCTGCCACAACGGCCACCCAGATTTCAGGGCAATTTCTACTCCAGGTCAGCCAGAGTTTTGAGAGTCCCAGAGCTTAGATACACCAGGAAGCTCTGGGTTACCTAATCAGAGGTGCTAGAGGTCTTGGGATGCAGAATTGGTTCTTCACTGGTGGCGTTCAGCTACAGGTGCGGTGAGGGCTGTCTGATGTTATTCTGCCCAAGTTGTTTCTTTCATACAGTTCAAGCCATCAGAAAGTGGGTACAGGCTCACAGGAGTGGGCTTTTTCTAGCAGGCCTTGGCTGCTGCAACTTTTGGGTGATGAGGTGAATCAAGACAATACAGTCCATGCCTGTCTTCACCTCGTGGTGGTATTTACCGGTGGTGTGCGGAGGACTAGAATCACTAATCCAAAGGGAGGTTTCAGGCAATTGGCAAAGGCTCACAGGGCTCCAGGGTCCTTGAAATTCACACAGGTCTCAGGTGGGGATGACAGACCACAGTTGTTGAGTCCATTTGCAGTTGGCAGGGTTTGGTGCCTGTTTCTTCTGCAGCAGGGCTCAGTTCCTGGATCAGTTGAACATATTCCTCCTGTGTCTTCTTTAGATCTGTAGAATCTGTAGTCGAGGTCTCAGGGAGCCACCTAAATACAGAATTTAAGGGTGAAACAAGGGGATCAAGGCAGTAGCCAATGGGCTTTTTACCATTAGGGTATCTACATCTTATAGTGACTACTTCCTGTGAGAAGAGACACTACCCTAGCCCTGATTGGAGGTTTCTCACCATCTCAAGATAATGGAATTTCAGGAGATGCTTTCACCTTGCCCGTCCCATCCGACGAGTGGTGCGGGCTGAGAGTGGACCCTCCTCCTCCTCTAACTAATGATCCTGCCTTTTCTCCAACCAAAACACCAAAAATGAAGCAGGAAAGGTAACTTGGCCACTCCCTATCCGGGGGGTTTCAGGGTTGGATTTCAAAGGTGGAATCACACTTGAAGCTTCCTGCCCAGGAAGACCATCCTGTCCTGGAGGAGGTGGGAAACACCCAGTCTCAGTGCCTATATTGTTTCTCTCCTCTGAGAGCGCTGGCTCTCACTAAATGAGGTCTGAAGCATGTCTGGTAGTGGCAGGCTGGTGAAAACCAGCCATAGACTCCATAAGCGTTTGGTTAAATTTCAGGGGAGCCTCTAAAAGGGGCTCCTGTGTGAATTTATTATTAGATCCAACACTGGAATCAGTGAAGATTTAAGAAGACAAGATGTTTGGTACCAAACACCTTAGAAATAAGTGAATTCATTATTGGCCTATGAAACGCGTGTTGACGAGTGTCCAACCCATGAACTCCTTGTGGCTTCCCTGTCCACTTACAACATCACAGAATAGGCTGGACCTTGTAGGTGCCCATCTGCTCATGCAGGTTATCCCACACATAGGATATAGTGCACCCTGCCCTAGGACTAAAGGCCTGGAGTGGGGGTGGCTTACCTATACCTTATGCAGTGCATTGGAAGCATGTCACATAGGGCTGTGTGACCTGTGGTGTGTTTTGGCAAAGTAAAAGGCTGGTGTGGGAATGGAGTATTGAAGTGAGACTCCACTACTGTTGGGCTCAACTTCCTCCAATCACTATCCACCATATGTGCCTTTCTTTCCAGGACTGAGTTGCTGTGAGCTCTCAGGGTCAACCTCTGGCTACCTAAAGCTGGAGGCTGAGTCCCTCTGTTTGGCTTACTGGAGGGACAGGTCAGGTTTGGGGTTTTTAGGCCCCAGGTTTGGCTGTGCCCAACAGTGTCCATCTGTGGGAGGTCCCTAGCTAATTTTAAGGGGGATCCCTCAGGAGTTTGTTTTATTTTCACTGGGCTAGGATTACTAGATTCAGTGCCCTTAATCTGCTGATTGGGAAGTTCTTTTGGACAGAGGACCCCTTGGGGTCCACCACTGGCCTCCCTGACCTCTACAGCCCTGGGCTGACTAAGGCAGGGTAGAGAGGAGCAGGTTACCTGCTCCAGACTGGGTCCCACCTTGGAAGGGTCCACTGACATCAGGGGCTCTGCCAGGCTAGGCCTGACTACCTCTGGGACAGTTTCTTCACAAGGGGTCAGATCAGTTCCTTGAGGAGGCTGATCCTTTCCTAGAGTCTGGTGGGAGGAAGATTTCTCTTCCTCCTCAATGCTCTCTGTCTGAGTGGAGTGATCCATAGTTTCAGGCTTCACAACACTATTATCTGTCTGAGTTTGAGCTGTGGCCATCACAACTCCACCAACCTTTTCAGGAAGGGACTCAGTTTGGGTATAGACTGTGACCATCACAGCCTTGCCAACCTGTTCAGGAAAGTCATCTTTCTGGGATAGGGCTGTGACTGGCAAAGCCCTCCTGACCTGTTCACGGAGGACATTTTGGACTGGGGCTGTGGCTATCACTGCCCTACTAACCTTACCATGGAGGTTTACCATTTTAAAATGGGTTTCTTGCTCTACCTCAGCCCAGGCTGAGGTCTCTAAATCATTCCCCAGTAGGCAATCTACAGGCAAGTTTGGTGACACTGCCACTCTCTTGTGGCCAGTGACACCTCCCCAGGTGAGATTTACCACTGCTATGGGATGATCTCTCTGCACTCCATCAATGTTCATTACCTGGTATGTGGCTCCAGGTATAAGTTGCCTTGAGGGGACTAGGCTCTCAGTCACCATACTGATGCTAGCCCCTGTGTCTCTATAGGCTTCAACATTTGAACCATTGATGAGGGGCTCCTGTCTGTACTTGCCCAAAGTGTTGGGACAAGCTGTGAAGTTGGCAAACCCCATGCCAGTCTCACAGACAAGAGTATCTAAGTCAGGGGACCTGGTTAGGCCAGAGTCCCCAGGAACTCCCAAAGAAAATGCACCCAGATTCTTGGGGGCACTCCCACCACCTGGGGGATTACTACTAGTAGTAACAAGAGGCTGGGAAGTTTTGTTTGGGGGTATGATCTCCTTATTGTTGTTGGCCTTGGGGCAACTGTTGTCAGTTTTGTAATGGCCTACCTGTTTGCAGGTATGACAATAAGGTTTCTTTTAGGTATTGGGAGAAGTCTGGGACCCAACCTTTTCAGAGGATTTTTGGGGCCCTGTGGTTTGATCAGAAGATTTATTCCCACCCTTCTCTTGAGGCTTGGTTGATTCCTTCTTTTGGTCACCACCCTGGTTCATAGGCCTGACCCTGGTTCTGACCCATTTGTATTCCCTCTTACCCAATTCTTGCGGAGAGGTCAGATCGGAGTCTACCAGGTGCTGGTGTAATAACTGGTTCTGACAATTACTTAAGATTTGCTCTCTCATAATTAGATTGTACAATCCTTTGAAATCAGTAACCTTATTTCCCAGTAGCCAGCCTTCAAAAGCCTTAGTGGCACAATCAACAAAGTCAGTCCAATCCTGAGACTGAGTTTTCTGGGTGTCTCTGAACAGCAACCTGTACTGCTCAGTTGTTAAGCCAAACCCATCAACCAGTGTATTCTTCAGGACTTGGTAATTGTTAGCATCCTCAGCTCTAGTAGTGACAAGCTTATCTCTACCTTTGCCTTCAAAGGAGAGCCACAAGATAGCTGCCCACTGACTCTGGGGGATGCACTGGACAGTGCAGGCCCTCTCCAAAGCAGTCATCCATTTATGGATGTCATCCCCTTGTTTAAAGGGGGGCACTATCTTACTCAGGTGTCTAGTGTCTAAACTCCTGTCCTTTTCTCTAGGTAAAATGCTGCCACCAGTGGGATCTGTCCCACTCAATTTCTGCTCTCTAGCAAAGGCAAGTCTCTCTTTGTCCAGGGCAAGTTCTTCCCTTTCAATCCTCAGATTGACTTCCCTCATCTTGGCCTCATGCTCTCTCCTCTGAGGGGATGTCATCCCTCTGTGAGAAGAGGCCTGAGAGTCATTGGTTCGAATGGATCTGTTAGGGCCTCTGGATAGAGACCTAACTCATCCACTCCCAATGTTAAGCCTGCCTGAGAGTGGGCCTGGGACTCCCCCAAGTCCATTCTCATGCCTACTTAAGTTGGTCCTGGTGAGTCTACTGACTTCTACCTGACCCTTGTCTGCCTCATCCCCTGACAACTCCTGATCCTCCTCCTCTCCTTCACTAACTGTTCCATTGAGATGGAGGTCAGGGTCCCCAAGTGTTCCCTCTAAGGGAGGCATGCTCCCATCTGGATTAGAAGGGCCTGTATTAGAAGCCCTCCTGACATCATAAGTCTCTAAGAGACCAATCAGGAATGGGATGGTAGGGTTAGAACCCTGTTTTAGCTTCCTGGAGGTACACACTTGTCTCATCTCCTGGAAGCTAAAATCAGCATATCTTGATATGCCCTGTGGAGGGTCAACTGACACAAGGGGGGCCTCTGAGTTCCCTCCTTTGTCTGACATGCTTCTAGTGTGGTGTAAGTGATGCACCTACCTACACTATTTGTTTGCCTACTGATCCCTTGCTAAGAGTTTTAGTCAGGGTGTGCTAGGCCCTGTTGAACTACAACAGCTGGTTCAGTAGAACTCAGAGTATTCTAAGCTAAGTTATATGTACCTTGGTACTTATGTGATCTTTCAAATGATATTCTTAGGATATGTGTGGTAAAACAACAGCAAGCTCAAATCCCACCGCTGCCACCAATGTGATAAATTGGCCTGATATGCAGTGCTCACTATTCTAGTGATCACTATGTATCAGTCCAAATGACCCTTATTGATGATTGGTTGTAAGTCAACCTTTTAGACCAGCTATCCTAGTAGCATGGACAAGAGCAGTCTTTAGGCTAAACTCTAGAGGGCGTGTTAAGCCAGCTGTTATACCATCACAAATACCCCTTGACCACCAAGTGAATGGACACCACACAAGTGGTTATGAAAATAAAAAGGATGTTTATTATAACACAACAGCCCTGGACTCTTTATGAGGACAGGGCACTGAGCACAATACAAAGCTCTTAAAGAAATACTGAAAGTCGCACAATTTACACAAATGCCCAAAGGGCACGAAAAACCATATACTCTGGAAGTGGAATGCGAAATTACTAGCAGGTAAGTACTACTCTCATAGACTTTAGAAACGCTGGACCTACAATGCTGAACCCTTAGATTAGAAGCAGGAGGCCTAGGGACGTCGTGTGCAGAGTGGAAACTCTCACGCGTAATGCGGGACAAAGTCTATGGAAATTACAAAGTTAGTGTTCTCGGGCGAACCCGACTAGGTAGGTCAAAAACGAAAGTGGATCTAGACACTTAGAGAGTTGTTCTACGCTGGAGCATGCACCGTGGTACTCGGTTTACCTAGCCCAGGGGCTGCGGCTGCATAGGGTTCAAGTGTCGTCGGGTTTCTTCGTTGACGAACCAGGAGCCCGAAAGAAGAAGTTGCTGGCAGGCGACCAGTGAAGATAATTGATGTAATCCAAGCCTGGATCGGTGATGAAGACGACCTGTAAGCAGAGGGGACCAAGTTCTGAATCACTAGCCAGTGATTAGATGGGCACCAGGATGGCACCGGATGAAGTCACCTCGACCAGGCGAGTGGGCGACGCTGGGCTCTGCAGTCTCTCGGACCAGGAGGCGATGTCGGCAACCAGGATGGAGGTGCGAGCTGTTCCACGAAGGTATCTGCTGTCGGCGATGCTGGACCCAGGATTGGGGCAACAACTCTTGGCAAATGCAAGCCCACGCGGTGGACTCAAAATGGCGTCTGGAGTGGACCAGGAGGGTCCGGGGTGCTCCTCTGTTGGAGGGAAGCAAGGGCCAGTCTGGAGCAACCAGACCAGCGATGGAAGTGTCGTAGTTCGTCGTCTAGAGGGCTACAAGCCAGCAGGCAAGTGGCCGGACAACGCGGTGAGCAGCAAAGAGCAGAAGGGCCCCACGCAGATCTCGTGGATGCTGGGGGGCTGGACTTCGGTGCTGGAGCTGCTCAGGGTTAGGGCTTCTCAAACCCCAAAGCACTCACTCGAGGATCCCTCGGCGGTCGTGCTGGATAAGTGTAGTGCAGTTCTGAAGATGGCCGGTCCCTCGAGGTCTCGTCACACCCACGAATCTCAGATGGGCTGATGATGCAGGTAGAGGTCAGAGGTGCCAGGGAAGCTGGGTCTCGTCGTGCTGTCGGTCTGGTTCCGGAGGAAGGACGTGCAGCAAACCGCAGGTTACTTAGTTGGTGCCCGCTGATGCAGGGTGACTACTCCTTAGTCACAAGGGAGAAATCTTGAGAAGAAGTCTTGAGTTCCTTTCGTAGAAAGTAGTTTCAGGATTCAAAGATGATCTAATTTGGAAGGGTCCCCGCTCCTACCTTTATTCTAAAGAAAGGGGCTGGTACGCGACTAGGTCCTGCCCATGGGTGGGACCAGGAAGGGGGGTGGTTACACCCCTCTCCCATGCCGGACTTTCCCCAGCTCAGGGGCTGGTGTGCCCCTGGACTTGGTTCAAGCCGGCCTATGCATAGTGAGCACCGGGGTGCCACTTGCAGTCACCTTCCTATTCAGCCCTGCCTACCCAGGATACACAAAACCCTGTCTGGGATGGTGCTAGCACCGCCCCTGACAGGAAACCCTTTGTCCAAGCTCTCCTCGCTGGAAGTCTCCCAGCAGCAGGAGGTCAGACTTGTGTCTGTGGTGGCAGCATCCATTTTGTGATGCTGAGGCTTGAGTTAACTTTAACCGGGGTTCACAGTTACATACATGTCGTGTCCCTCTAGAAGTGTGGAATGCTAACCCCGTCGCCAGAATTGGCGAGGGGTTAGTATTCCATTTCGTATGACACCTTACTCGACATGTTTTGATAAAGCGATACCAGATTTGGCATATAACCGCGAGGATTATAATGCACTTAAGAGTATATGGTATGCGTTATCATGGAACAGCTATTAGGACATGGTTCCGCAAGCTGCAAACGGGCTCAGCTCATGCCAGAGCACCATCTCACATAATTCCAAGCACTCTGCCTTCAGGACTGTCAAGGCCTGCCATAGGAGTGACTGATAGGAATATATGTGTCCATTTTAGGGTTAGATATAGGTATACTATGTCTACAGCAAAGGGTGAGTACACCACCTTGCCCCAGCTGTCGTGCAACCAGTTGTGTCAGATTTAGATGGCCAACCAGGGGTGGCATAATACATGCTGCAGCCCCTGGTAGGCCCTGGGTATACCTATGCCCTGAGTTACAGGGTCTGATAAGGTGGCCCAGTACCAATTGGTATATGCACCTAAGGTACATGGAATCCATTTTACAGAGAGAGCAATAGGCCTGGGGCCCTGAATAGCAGGGTCCCAGGTCAACTAAGTCAGAAAACCAGCAAAACACCAGGCAAAAAGTTGGGGGCAACCATAGTCAGGTATCCACCCTCCTACACCATTTACTAGGGACTGATAGGGGTGACTGAAGTTGTGCCAATCGTGGTACAGATTTGGGAAAGAGATCTGGCACTGGGAGCCTAGTTAGCAGGATCCAGTAAACTTACAGTTCAAAATCACATCATGCATCAGGCAGAAAAGCAGGGCTAACCATGCAAAAAGAGGCCTTTGCTACATAAATAGGTATGTGAGTCACAGTGTGGGTAGGAGACTGGATGTATAACTGGGTGTATGGGTCTATAAGTTCAAATGTAACTCACTGAAACCTCAAAGTACATGTCCATTTAAGTACATAGCTCCCTGCCCTATGGTCTACCTACGGCCTATGTTAGCGGTGACTTAAGTAGTAGAAGGGAAGTCTTGACAAGGAGCTTTAAATTACATCTCGATCTGGCAGTACAACTGCACTCACAGGCTCTGCAGTTGCAGGCCTAACACATGTTTAAAGGGCTACATTTCTGTATGGGTGACTTGATAGTGTCAGTTCTTCAGTACTTATCAGTAGTTTATTAGTTTCTTTGTGGGTGTGTCATGGAATATGCACCTAAGTATGTCAGCATAAGACTTGCTCTCTTAGTAACTCTATGAGAAAGTAAATGTATATGTAATGAGCTGTATGGTTTCCTTACTGGCTGTGTTAGTGGCTATTGGGGTATGTAACTGTTTCTGCAACTGGCTCTGTTACTGCTGGATACATAAGTGCTGTGTTGGTGTGTGAATTAATGTGTAAGTACCTCTGTTGTTGTCTGACTAGGTATGTGAGTGACTCTATGCTATTTAACTCACAGTATGGGTGGCAGACTAGATGTATAACTAAACATCTGGGTGTGTAAGTGTGCGTGTAAGTCACTGAAACTTTGAAGTGCATGTCTTTCCTTTTAGGCAGATAGCTACCTGCCCTATTGGCTACCTACAACCTACCTTCTGGGTAACCTATTTGTAGTGGCAGAGGAGTTTATGATTTGGCAAGGGGTTTTAAATGCCAAGTCTGCCTAGCCGCAACACTGCAAACACAGGCTATGCAGTAGCAGGCCCGAGACTTGTTTAAAGGGCTACTTGTTTGAATGAGTGAATAGGGGTGTTAGTACTTGAGTACATATCTGAGTGAGTGTATGAGTTCCTTGATCGGTGTATCACTGGATGTGTAAGTAACTATGTCGCTATATGACTAGTTCTCTTAGTTACTCTATGGGTCTGTAAATGTGTAGGCAAGTGGCTGTATGGAATGCTTACTGGCTGCCTTAGTGAATGTTGGGATATGTAATTCTGTGTACAACTGGCTGGATACATAAGTGCTATGTGGATTTAGGAGTGAATGTGTAAGTGCCCCCATCGCTTTCTGACTGGGTATGTTAGTGGCTCTATGCTTTTGTACATGGATATGTGAGTTGCAGTATGGGTAGGAGACTGGATATTTCACTGGGCATGTAGGTCTGTAAGTGTGCATGTAACTCACAGAAGCTTCAAAATGCATGTATTACCTTATAAGCACATAACAGCCTATCCTACAGCCTACCTGCAGCCTACATTACAGTTGACTTTTATGCAGTACAGAAAATAATTTACAGTCCTAAAGAGTTACTGAGAGAGACTGTTATATGCCATCATATTTAAGGCCTTCTTGTTTGAATGAGTGACTAGGTGTCAGTACTTGAGTGTATATCTGAGTGAGTGAATGAGTTCCTCTATAGGAATGTCACTGGATATATAAGTAACTATGAGGAATAAGGATATAGCTTCACCAGAGTGTCACTTTTAGCTGTGTTCGTGTGGCTTTATGCTCTTCTCCATATTTACAAAGTAGCATGAAGCCACTTTTTGTGACTTAATGACACCTTGCAAATATGGGTCCTTTACACGCATCACTTACAGTGAAAGGGGCATGCAATGGGTGTTGCTGTGGACGTTCCACCACAACACCCATTTCTTTTTGCTGCGGCCCCAGATTTCCAAGGATGTGTAAATCTGAGGCTGCGCCAAAAACTAATGCCAAGCAAGAGCAACCTTGAGAATGGTGAAACTAGGAAAAATACTTGTCTTTTTCCTTGTTATTGCTTTTTCTATATGTGCTGCATTTTGCAGCACACATAAAAAGAGCGAACCGCCACTAATAGTTGTTTATTTGCAGGAAGATGTCCCTTTCTGCACATAAACAATAATGACGATTTGCTACTTTTATGTGTGCTACAGGTGCACCATGGTGCAAGCGTGCCTGCGTTGGCGTCAGGCAGCTAATTTTAGTGCCAGTGCTAGGGATAACACAGGAGTGCGCCGTATTGTGGTAAATGTGGTGTATACCTATGTTTTGGAAATGTTGGAACGTGGGGCTGCCAAATTTGGCACAGCTCCTCTTTCTGACATTTCATTGTGAATATGCTCCTATGTCGTTATATGACTGGCTCTCTCAGTAACTCTAGAGATCTGTAATATGTATGTAAGTGTCTGTATGGGTTGCTTACTGGTTTTGTTAGTGAGTATTGGGGTATGTGAAAGTTTGCACTGTTGGCTTTGTTACTGTTGGATATAGAAGTGCTGTGACGGTGTGAGAGTGAATCTGTAAGTGAATTTGTCATATCATGACTGGGTGTGTGAGTGACATATCCTTTAGTAAAAAGGTATGTGAATGACACTATGGGAGTGTGTCGATGGATGTCTAAGTTAGTGTTTCAGTACATGATTACCTTTTGAAGTAAGCCTATGAGTCTGTGTATGCGTATGTATGTGAGTATATTGATTGCTTACTGGGTTTTGGTATAACTCTGTGTGTAATTCCTCTGTAACTGCTGGATACATACGTGCTGTGTGGGCATCTAACTGCATGTATAAGTGCTCTGTCACTTTCCCACTAGGTGTGGGACTTACTCTATGGTTTTGCACATTGGTATGTTAGTCACTGCAGAGGTAGCTGACAGGATGTTTATATGGGTATTAGTATATACAGCCTTTCTAACTGTCTAAAAGTTCAAACCAGATGTTTGACCTTTTAAACACATACCTCCGTGCCCCTTTGGGTACCTAGAGCTTACCCTAAGAGTGAATTATATGTAATAAAAGCAAACCTTACTTTTTTGCAGGTTATTATAGATACCAATTTAACATAACAGTGTCAACTGCACACATATACACTGTAGTAGGGGTCCTAGCACATTTGAAGGACTAATTATCTGTATAGCACAATCATTTCTACAGATCCAGTAGTGCTACTTAATTTACAAACCCTAGGCACAGGTAGTGCATTAAACTAAATACTTAAAAAATAAATAATATATATAATTTTGGACCTGGCCCTCTTTTGAAGGCTAACCCCTAAACTTTGCGAGACATTTACCCTTTTCTCTAACCTATTTGGGTTCCTTTGTTACATATCAGACACCCCTATGGTCGGCCCTTGGGCAGAGTGCATTGGCAGCTGAAGGTAGGTCATGCCCTGATGTGTGTGGCATGACCTCGTAATGAATTACAGCCATCTTCGTTTTATTATTGTAAGGATACCTGTCACCCTTAGGCCAGAATGGGTAGCTTTTGCTTATTACCTCTTGTTATGAATCTGACCCAGGGAACATGGTAAAAAAAATCAGACTAGCATCCCTGAATTCAGAAGTAATTAGTACACTCTTGAGGATAGATGATTTCTACCGAGTTTGGAAATAGTACTTTTAGGAAGTGACAGTTTCCTCGTCTACCCTGGCTGGGTGTTGCTGCTGTAATGTGTATTCACCGTCTGGAGATCATGACAGGGTCTTGAGAAACTCCAGCATCTGGTGTTAGCTGTCTGCATTTTAGATCAAGGGGAGGAGTAGTTTAAGGGCTGTGCCCTGCTCTTCACAATGCTGATGCTGCTTCCTGCTGGGCGGCTGATGACCCTGCCTCCCTGCTTCAAAAGGTGAGGTGCCCCATGACGGGGGACACCCACCACCAGGATCTGGGGAGGGGATCTCCCTGTCTACATTAAAGAGATCAAAGACATTTTAGCTGGATAAAGGAGAGACCCTTGCACTAGAGGGGCGGACTACTTTTGGAAACTGAAGAAGACTGCCGGACGGAAGAAGGGTAGAACTGTAAGGAGAAAGGCCTTACATGGAGACTTGAGAAAAGGAAGATCTCCAAGGGCCTGGAACTGAGTCGGCCCTCTGACTGAAGTCTCAGGAGCAGAAGACTTCACCTTCCTGCCTTCCCCTGAAACCTATTGATGGGGGGGTGGAGTGCCAGCAGCCGCTTGAGCACTTCCTGGTGACCCCTCGTCACTGGCAGACTGGAAGCGCAGAACGCAACTTCTTCAAGAGCCCTGCTGAATTCGTCGCGGCGCCAGACCTCGCACCTTCAAGAGCCCTGCTGACTTTGTCGCGGCTCCAGACCTCGCAACTTCAAGAGCCCTATTGACTTCGTCGTTGCTCCAGACCTCGCAACTTCGAAAGCCCTGCTGACTTCGTCGTCGCTCTAGAGCTCGCAACTTTAAGAGCCCTGCTGACTTCGTCGCGGCTCCAGACCTAGCAACTTCAAGAGCCATGCTGACTTAGTCGCAGGTCCCAGACCTTGCCGCTTCAAGAGCACTGCTGACCTCGTCGTGGCTCAAGCCTATCGTCCTCATCGAATTGCAAGTATCCACTTGCGCTTCGCACATTACCAAAGACGTCCCCTGTTCACATCATACACTCATGGCAACCTAAAGTATCAGTGTGCACTTTGCACCTCACCAAAAGCATACCTGGTGAGCATCGTACTCTGATAGCAATCTGAGTATCAGCGTTCGCTTCGCAGCTTATCAAAGACGTCCCCGGTGCTTATCATACTCCAGCCTGTCAGTAGCACCAGAGTACACCTCGTACTCACTGCACGGACCAGCCATGCTCTTTCTATTCCAGCCTTCCACATCATCAAGTTCGCCTCGTACTGACTGCACGCACCAGCCGGTGCGCCTCAGATTTAACTATATCGGCCTGTACGCCTTGTACCGGCCACCAGCACGAGATGGTGCACATCCTTGCTTCTCCACATCGCCCCAGTTGAAGGGGCCTTGCTTCTCCACGTCGCCCCAGTTTAAGAAACCTTACTTTCCCACGTTGCCCCAGTTAAAGGGGCCTTGCTTTTCTACTTCACCCCATTTGAAGGGGCCTTGCTTCTCCACGTCGCCCCAGCTGAAGGGCCCTGCTTTCCCACGAACACCCTTCCTCTGGAAATCCAGTTCTGCCAAGATCTTCTATCTTTCCGGAAAGCGTTGAAGACCTGGCTTTTTAGACAAGCTTTTTAACCTACCTTCTCCTCAACTCCGAATGTGTTATTGCTAATTTTCAGCGCCAAGAAACTAATCAGTGTTAGTGTGCTCAATAAATGACTTAATAACATAACATAACACGTTGCCCCAGCTGAAAGGGCCTTGCTTTCCCGAGTCGCCCCAGCTGAAGGGGCCTTGCTTTCCCACGTCGCCCCAGTTGAAGGGGCCTTGCTTTCCCACATCGTCCCAATTGAAGGGGCCTTGCTTTTCCACGCAGCCCCAGTTGAAGGGGCCTTGCTTTTCTACATCGCCCCAGTTGAAGGGGCCTCGCTTCTCCACGTCGCCCCCAGTTCAAGGGGCCTTGCTTTTCCACGTCACTCCAGCTGAAGGGGCCTTGCTTTTCTACGTTGCCCCAGTTGAAGGGGCCTTTCTTCTCTACGTCGCCCCAGTTGGAGGGGCCCTGCATCTCCACGTCACCCCAGCTGAAAGGGCCTGGTTCTTCGTTATTCCACATTCATCATAAGACACTGTGAGTACAAGTGGCGCTGCTCAAAGACTTACCCTACCCTGACCTGAACTAAAGCAACCTAAGCATTTTTTTGCATATGACTAAACCCCTTTTAAATTAATATTGTGGATCTTCGTTAATGTGATTGGTCTTGTGATAATATTATATAAAGAAACAGATATTTTTACATAAAACCTGCGGAGTGTCCATCTGTAGTGGGTCTCTTGTATCACTGTATGTGGTCATAAATGCTTTTCACACTGCCTCTGAAGAAAGCCTGTCTGCTTGTGCTACGTTACCATAAGGGTGAGCAGGGGTTATTTTGGGAGAGTACCTTCCCCCTTTCCTTGGGAGTGGGGGTTCCTGCTTGGCTTTGGTGCAAACCCCAGCCAACTGGGAATCCCATTTCCAACATATACCAATTGGGAGCAACTGATTGGAGTCCTATTTAGGGGTCCAGAACATTCACTTTATGAATATGTCCCACTAATAAACTTTTCAGTCTCCTAATTAAAACTGACTGTTTTGGTATCTAACTAGATTTCTTACTCACTGTTTCATTGTCCAAATGGATGTATGACTAACTGTATACATGTCTATAACAGTTACTCTACAAATGCATGACTATTTGCATCACTACTTTACTACCTATGTAACTGAGTATATCAGTTCCTCCTTGGTTATGTGACGTGATATATAAGTATACTTAAACACTTTATTTCACTTTACATGCACTAATAATTCAGTCATTACATATAGTTTTTAAAAGTACACTGTATTTGATATACCTGTGAAATTTCTGTGCTGTTCTTCAATTTCTAAATCAGTATCACATACAATTGTTTCTTAATCAAAGTGTCACATCTAAAGTACAAGAATGGCATGCCACTCACAGCGCTAAAGAACCAGCACTGGCAATCTTTGCCACTCTTTTTAAAGTGATACTGATGTACTTATCAAATCATAATCTTACTTTAATTTTTTTGTTATTTCACTTCTCAGTCGTCAGTTCTTTTTAACACTTTCTTAGTCTCCTATTACGAAGCCCAATTGTAGTGTTTGTGGGTGCTTTGCGAATCTGCCATGAGGCTCATTGGGGCACCCATGTAACTTCTTTGCGGATTCGCAAATCTATACGGAAGTCTATTAAACCATTTAACATTGTACTACTATTATGTTGCATTTACATTTTACTTTTTAAGTTAGTAGTGATTTCGAAAAGAAGTATTTCATAATAAGTAAAGTGTCCAAACCACTCCGCTTTCAACTTTGAAAGTACAGTCTATTTAGAACCTTTTCCCCACCTTGTTTTAGCTCAGTTTTCATAGCAATCCCCTTTGGACCACTCTCTTATACCAGTAGGTCAAAAGTTCACACTACATTCTATAAGCAGTATACAAACTTCATATTCAACTGGTGTGGTTGACTGTTTGGAAATGCAAACAAATCCAAAATACCATAACATTTCTTTTATTTAACCAGACCCAATCACAGATTTTACTTTTCTTTCACAATCACTACCTAATTTTAGGTACCTGCATATGTACACCATCCAATCAAATATGTTCTTTTTATAAAACAGATCCTGTCCTCCATTTTAAATGTCCTTCATTTTCAGACCTGTCTCATTCAGCTTTAGCGTTCTCCTGTGTGCTACCCCTCCTTGTCATCAAAATGGTTAGAGTGTGGATTGTGAGTCATAGCTTTGTGTTTTGGGCTAGAGAGTGTTGTAATAAGAGTGGCATTGATAAGGACTTGGGTCTGCCTAATGTGGACATTACTTGAGTTGCAGCCACGGCCGGCAGTGGGAGTACCTGCAGGGCGGTGACGTAGGAAGGGGGAGGGGCAGGGTGGGGGCAGTAATGTATGGATAACAGAGTTTTACAGGTAAGTAAATATTTAAATAAATATAACGAATTTTGTTGCGCGCACTGCATCGCATTTGGTGATGCAGTGCACTCAATGAAATTCGTTTTATTTATTTAAATGTTTACTTACCTGGAAAGCTCCGTAATCCATACATTACTACCCCCCACCCTGTCTTTCCCCCTCCCCACGTCACCGCCTTACAGGTATTCCCACTGCCAGCTTCTGCTGTTGAGTTGGCCAGAGAGGGTTAAAGTGGCATCCATTGCTGCCTTTGTTTGAAAGCGTTGTGGATTGCCAACATCCAGACCTCATCATTATACACTACGGTGGCAATGCACTTGGCACACTTATTGGAGAAGGACTGTAAATCCTAAATAAGGATATATTTGGTCAATTATTGGCACGTTTCCCTCACGCTGCCTTGGTGTACTTATTTGCCAAAAACAGACATGGAAGTGGTCATGCAAATTTTGTCCAGAGATAGACAAACCCAGGACTGGGTCGGTGGGTGTATTAGTGTCTGAGTGGGTCTGTAAGTGGGTGTGAGAGTGTCTGAGTGGGTCTGTGAGGGGGTGCAAGAGTGTCTGACTACATCTGAGAGTGTGCACATGAGTTTCTGAGTGAGTTTGTGAGTGGGTGCATGTGTGTGAGGGTGTTTGTGTCTGAGTCCCTGATTAGATTTTTGAGTGGGTGCATGCATCTCTGGGTGGGTCTATGAGTGGGTATTAGATTCTCCAAGTATATCTGGAAGTGGGTGTAAGAGTGTATTTATGGGTGAGTGAATCTCTAAATGGGAGCATGAGTGTCTGAGAGGGTCTGTGAGTAGGGTCATGAGTGTCTGAGTAGGTTTGTGAGTGGCTGCATGAGTGTCTCAGTGGGTCTGTGAGTGGGTGCTTAAGTGTTTGAGTGGGTCTGTGAGTGTGTATGAGAGTGTCTGAGTGGGTCTGCAAGTGGGTGCATTCGTGTCTCAGTGGGTCTGTAAGTGGCTATGAGAGTTTCTGAGTGAGCGTGTGAGTTGGTGGATGAGTGCCTGAGTGGATCTGTAAGCAGGTGTGAGAGTGTCTGAGTTGGTCTGTGAGTGGTTGCAGGAGTGTCTGAGTAGATCTATGAGTATATTCATGAGTGTCTGAGTGTATCTGCAAGTGGCTGTGTGAGTCTCCGAGTAGGCCTTTGAATGGGTGTGTGAGTCTCTGAGTGGGTTTGTGAGTGGGTGTGTGAATCCTTGAATGGGGTGAGAGTCTCCAAGTAGACTTGGAAGTGGGTATGAGAGTGTCTTTGTGGGTCTGTGACTAGGTGTGTGAGTGTGGCAATGGGTCTGTATGTGGGTGTGTGAGTGTCTGAATCAGTATATGAGTGTGTTTGTGAATCTAAATTGAGAGCATAAGTGCCTCAGAGGGTCTGCAAGTGGGTTTATAAGTGTCTGAGTGGGACTGTGAGTGGCTGCATGAGTGTCTGAGTTGGTCCATGAGTGGGTGCTTGAGTGTCTGAGTGGCTCTGTGAATAGGTGTGTGAGTGTCTGAGTGCGTGTGTGAGTGGGTGCATTAGTGTCTGAGTGGGTGCTTGAATGTCTGAGTGGGTATGTGAGAGGGTATGAGAGTATCTGAGTGGGTCTCTGAGTGGGTACATTAGTGTCTGAGTAGGTTTGTAAGTGTGTGTGAGAGTGTCTGAGTGAATCTGTGAGTGGGTGCGTGAGTGTTTGAGTAAGTCTGTGAGTGGGTTTCTATTGTATTTCTTTTTAATGAGTTTCTGACTGATTTTTTATAGAATTCCATAACATTTTTACTGAAAAATTGGACACAGGAGAGCAATGGTATAAAACCGTACATCTCATATCGTACATGTAATGTGAGCTGGGCATTTGTCTAACCATTTTTTATAAGACAAGCATGGTACTTGATGATTTTAGCATAGTTAGACCTATTAGGATCATCCTTTTTATGATACCTCTTAATGGAGTGTTGATTTTGTATTAATCATGATTTATAAATAAGGTTCCCTGTTTTCCGTTTTTACGGATTTTTACAGATAAATACAGACAGAAAACATTTATTTTCTTGTCTATATGTATTTTTAAATGTGGGTAAGAATGGAAATTGGGTTGATTTATGAGTAATTCTTAATACTGTCTGCCATGACTGCCAGGCCAATAGCTGTGGGAATTGACGGGTAATGAGATTAAAAAAGAAAGGAATTTTAGTAAAGACGCTTTAACACCAGTAGATATGCACAAGGTTGATAACTGAAATGCACATATTTTCATATAACTGCATTGATTTATCTTCAGCAGGTTTTCACAGTATTGAAACCTGGCAGGGATTTCAGCACAAGTGCATATTTATTCGTTAAATAAATGTGGAAATATACTAATTTAAGGTTAATTTTTCTACCAAACCCAAAATAAATATGGATAAATACAGACAGGAAATTCATAAAAATAAATACCATAAAACCAGGAGCCCTATTTATTAATCAGATATGCCCACTGGGGCTGAATTGTGTATATTTAACATATATATTTTTACATTGAATAATGTACTTGGCCCACTAGGGCTGAATTGCATATTAATTATGTTGTAGGTTTGAAGGTCCATTACATAGACAGACATATATAGAATTATGTTGAACATTTGATTTGACTAACTGATTTTAAATAAGTGTGGAGATAATCTCATGTTATTGTTACAAATATATGAGGCATATCAGAGCAATATATATTAAATTCCTGTGGTAAAATTGGATGTAATAATGAAATGCTTACAGTAAAAAAACTGTTGAGAAAACATGGAAAAGTCTGTTGTTTATTTTTATCACTTACAGGAAATCATGTGGTGTTTTTTTCTAAAAGGCTAGGAGGTAGTTTGTAATCTTACCCGTGATCAAGGAGCAGGGAGCTCCAAAATGCGTTGGGGCAGCAATGCTGCATGTAATGAAATAAACAAATGCTTTAATTGCATTTGCACAGTGGAGTGTTTTAATTTTTGATGACTTCTTGTGCGAGGGATGTGGAATAGGAAGACAGGTTATAACCCATGTGGGACTTGTTTCCCGCACGATGTTGGTTACCGATTCCCACCACATTTGTCTGTGGTGTCTTGAACCTGACCACGATTCGAAGTTGTGTTTAGACTGCCAGACTGTAAGGTGATGGGTCTGAAGACCTTGAGGGAGTAGGCTTTGAAGTTGCTCGTGGCCCGGAAGTCGACATCGTTGAGCGAGACACCGTGGAGGTCACAATCCCGTTCAAAGAAGAGGAGGTCCCTGGATCGGTCACAGAGCCCTAAGTCCTCTTCTTGCCATTCGAGGTCATCTGGACACTCGGGAAGATGCACAAGAAGAAATAGAAGTCTAAGCAGGCTTTGACTTCACCTCAACTGGTGTCCGTCATTGAAAGAGGTAAGGAGCACCGACGCTCTAAGCACGGTTCTGCAGAGCCTCCCTCCATTTCCAGGAGCCAGAGCGACTCCCACTCAAATTGAGGATTGTTACGAGGCCATGGGCTGCATATTTGAGCGGAACAACCCCGTTGGTGAGACCCTGGGCCCTTAGGGGTCAGATGGGGTCCCATCTGGTTAGATGTTGTCGGCTTCAGCCACAGAGCCAGTGGGGGCCTCAGGGGTCCGATCTCGGATCC
>NW_028246474.1:0-30775 GCF_964263255.1 Lissotriton vulgaris
AGTTTCCTTGGAGTCATGGTGTAAATACAACCTTGGAGATGAGGATAGTTGAGGTGACATTATTGGTATCTTATAACCTGTTAAGGACTGTAGGGATTGGTTGATTAGATTTGCAGAGTCAATCATTTGTTCGTCAAAGATAAGGGAGGAACCTCCCTTCCATGATTCCTCCCCGGCTATTTCAAGTTCAGGTGCAGGGGGCTTGGCTGGTGAGAAAACCCTTTTAAAGTGCTTCCCCACAAAGTCTTTCAGGGAGTTTGATGCTATACCCCCTTTCTTCAAACTTGCGGTGACTCCTTGGGTATTTTCTCTTTTTTCTTCTGTATGCGTTTAGATTTTGGTTTTGTCCCCAGGCACACTAGGCTTCACCCCGAAGCGTTTTGATCTATAGGGAGGTCTTTTTGCTTCTTGGTCTGTCCCAGTGCGCTTTTATTCTTCCTTGGAGCCATCTCTTGAGCTCTTTGAATTATATTTAGCTACTTCTCTGTACCCTACCTGGCATGACCCCTTGTTTTCCAAACACAGTCTTCAGGGCAGGGGTGGCCAGTGATGAAGCGGGCTTCAGAAAATATTTCATTCTGACTCGTGGATTCAATTCCCTATAACATGAACTAATCAATTAATGAGCTACTTGTATATATACTTGTAATACATCACTTGTATGATATGTGCTTTGTTTGCACTTTAGCGGTCCCTGCAGCCCTTAGCTTTCACTCCTTGCTATTACCGGCGGCAGCCACATTGGGTGGAAAAGCGGGACGCTTGTTGGCGCCATCCTTGTTTGCGCACTAGCTGCTCAGAGGCAGCTATTTAAGACGGCCATGCAGGTGCGCAGCATTCGCGCGCAGCGTGAGCACGCCGGAGTCACGCCAGAGTCGAGCCCATCTGTGCCCATCCGTGACCAAACGGGACCCGGGGCCACGACCCCTGGTCCGTGTCTCACTTACAATAGAGGTGAGTTATGGGAATGTAATCTCGGCAAAATTGCTATTAGGCATGAGTGTGTTGCCACACTCGATCAGCTAGGACTACTAAAAGCACCTAGGATAGAGCCGAGCCAACAACATGTGCATAAGGCTCATGGTCTGCACTATGGACTACTTAACACTCGCTCCCTTCAGAAACATAACTTGGAGGTATTTAGTTTACTGGAAGATGGGGAACTGGATGTTCAGGGAGTAACTGAGACGTGGTTAGAGGACTCCTCCATGCCAGATCTCATAGCATCTCTGCCAGCGCATTTTTCGGCGCTTCATCTAAATAGAGCGGATATGAAGAGAGGGGGTGGGGTGGCCCTTCTATATAGCTCACGCCTACAGGGTGAAAGACTCCTAGCCGAAAATATGGGTGGCGCTGAGGTGTTGAGTGCTAGACTCAAGTTGGGGGCAGACTGTATAGTCATTCTTTTGGTCTATCGCCCCCCGTGGGCATCGCCGGATTTTCCTGACTCATTCCTGAGATTAGCTCAGGATATGCGCTCAAGATATGATAAGGTGATTATCATGGGTGATTTTAATTATCACTGGGAGAAAGTACCAAGGGAAGGGCAGGCTCTTCAGATTGATGAGGCATTGATGTCTTTGGAGTTTGTCCAACTAGTGAAGGGTCCCACACACGTCAATGGTCACACCCTGGACTTGATTTGGACAACGCCTCCTGTACAGGATACGGTGATGGCCCAGCCATGTGTTTGGTCTGATCACTTCCTGGTGAGAGGCGAGTTTCTGCTGGACAAACAAAGAATGAAGCCTAGGGAAGGATGGAAGGCGGTTAGGAAATGGAAAAACATTAATGGAGATATGGTGTTAGACCATCTCCGAGCCCATCCATCTCCCAACACGAAGACAGAAAACTCTGAGGTCCTCTGTAAAGAATTATTGGACAAACTTAGGAAGACTCTGGACCACGTGGCACCTATACGTAGGCTGAATGTAACAAGCAGAGGACACAGGGCCCCCTGGTACAACGAACTCCTTAGGGAGAGGAAACGAGGACTTCGGAAATTAGAAAGAGCCTGGCGGAAGCATTATGATTCCGATTCACGTATACAGTACATACAGGCACTCGCTCTATATAAACAGGCGATTGTAGCCAGAAAAGCAGAGTTCTTTGAGGAGAGAATAACTACTGCGAATAACCCTCAGAAAGAAGTATTTAAAGTCCTCACGGAACTCAGGAAACACTAAGAACAAACTCTGGAGTTCATGCAAGAGGACTGCCAAAAATTTCAAGACTTCTTTGTCAATAAAATGTCCAACCTAGTAGCTGAAATTGGCACAACCCCCGAGTTTGACTGTCCCTTGTTGTATACACCCGACAGAACATCGGTGACTAGTCTGTTAACGACCTTTTCCTTGATTATGAAGGAAAGGCTGCCAGCTCTGTTGAGCCGGGTTAAATCGGGTTCCTCGGCAGACCCGTGCCCACCAGAGGTGTTTAAACTAGCACTGCCAGGTATAGAGGACGAAATGTTGAACTTACTAAATACTTCTTTACTAACAGGCCAAGTCCCGTCCTTCTTTAAGGAAGCCCGGCTGATTCCTCTGCTGAAAAAAGCCGGGGTGGATGTGAAATGCCTAAAAAATTTCAGGCCCATATCTCAGCTGCCGTTTTTGACGAAGGTGGTTGAGCAACACGTACTCACTATCCTGTCGGAACATCTGGAAAATAACAATCTATGTGAGTCAAACCAAGCTGGGTTCCATGCGAATCACAGCACGGAACTCGTTATGCTGTCTATTCTGGATGATTTGAGGAACAGGGCAGATAAGAAAACTCCAAGTGTCCTGGTGCTGTTAGACCTCTCCGCGGCATTTGATACTGTCTGTCATAAACAACTATTGTCGCGGATGATGGATTTCGGCATCGTGGGTACAGCACACGCCTGGCTCTCCTCCTTTCTTAAAGGGAGGTCTCAGAGAGTACAGCTTGGTGACCTTCTTTCCACCACTACACCGATCACCTGCGGAGTGCCACAAGGGTCTGCCTTGTCGCCCCTATGTTTTAACATCTATTTACAACCCCTGATTAGATTGCTCAACCAGATGGACTGCCATGTATATAACTATGCGGATGACACCCAAATAGTGATCCAGCTTGACCAGGGTCCGGGTGGTCTCGTAAGACTACAGAACATCTTGAAGTACACAGCCAACTGGATGTCCAGAAATTCATTAAAAATCAATCCGGATAAGACCGAGGTACTGCCGATTACCATCGCAGGGAACCCATGGATTGAGGATTTCTGGCCAAGGGAATTAGGGCCACCACCGGAACCAGCTGCTGTGGTCAAGAGTTTAGGCATCCAGGTGGACAGCAGGCTATCTATGCAAAAGCAAGTGAGGATGGTGGTAGGGACCTGCACTGGCCTCCTTCGACAACTTAGGAAAGTTGCACCTTTGTTGTCCTTTTCCACCATGAGGCGGGCAGTCTCTGCCACGATCTTGGCTAGGCTAGATTATGGCAATTCGCTATATATAGGACTGCCACAGAAACTCTTGTATAAGCTGCAGGTTGTCATGAACGACGCTGCTAGGCTTATTTTTAAAAAACCAAGGAATACCCACGCATCTCCCCTTATGCAAGAACTGCACTGGCTGCCGGTTAAGCAGAGGGTGATGTTCAAAGGACTGTGTATTGTTCATAAAGCCCTGTACGGTAAGGCTCCAATGTACATAAAATCTCGACTTGTTCCCTACAGCCCAGCACGGACACTTCGATCCGCTGACGCCTCTCTACTTATTCAACCACGTTGTAGATTGGCCACAGTAGGTGGACGTGCCTTTTCATTTTTGCTTCCAACAGCCTGGAATAAGCTGCCAATTGAACTACGGAAGGAGACTAATTTGTTGGCCTTCCGAAAGAAACTAAAAACAGTGCTTTTCCAGCAAGCATGGGGTGTTCTGTAACTTTTTTATTAACAGTTGCCCTTTACAGTATCTGATGTTTGGACCCTGACCCTGATAAAGCGCTTAGAGACCCCTGGGTTATAACGCGCTATATAAGTCGAATAAATAAATAATACAAATAAATAAAATAAGCTGTTGCATGATTTGTCTAATTAACACAACCTAGATTAAGTTTGCACCACACATATACACGCGGGAAACTAATTACATGTGCTCTTGTTGCATTTGCAAGTCTGTTTTGTAACACATAACTAATATTGTTTTGTTTGTTATGTCTGTCCTATTATCTTTGTCACTATTAATATGCGGCTGATCATTCATGGCATGTGCTTTTTATATGTGCTTACATGTTTGTCCTATGTTGTGTTTGTCTGTCTGTGTATCATTTAATCATCTTTTTATTCTTTCAGAAACATAAAGCTGGATTACATGAAGAATGGTAGATATTTTGTGCTGCTTTAAATGTTTGCTTTTGCTAAATGTCTTTTATTAGTGGGTTAATCAATAATTAGCAAGGGCTGGGTGGTACAGAAGCTTTTGTTTTACCTGAATTAATTATTCTTTTGTGTTTGTTTAAATAATAGTTTTCTGAAAAAGTGACGCAAGCTGAAAGTGGCGCAGTGACGCAAGCAAAAAGTGGCGCAGAAAATTGACGCCTTCTAAAAGAGGCCTGCTGATGCTAAGCCACAGGAGAAAGTTTATTTTGAAAAAAGATGACAAGCCTATGAACTTTTATTGTGAAACCTTTGAAAAAGGAACTGCTAAAGACAACTCTGTGGAGTGGGTTTGGATGTGTCACGGAAAGCTCAGAACGGACAGGCTCAAGGTTGAAAGGAAGAGATGTGACAGATTTTGTATTGCTTGAACATCTTTGCTACAAAATGTAGCAGACTAAGGAACTGTCACCAGGATTCTGTGCATGAACAATGGCTCTGTGTAAAGCCTGGTCTCGTGGTGGAAGATGTTACAGTTTACTGTGGCGTGAGGTGATTCAGCCAATGGAGAGCCAGAATTCAGCTAATGGAATGTGAAAAATAGTTAGCTCAGCTTAATTTAGGGTATAAGAATAGGCTTTAGCTGCAAACTTTTGGCTTATGCTTCTTGATTCCAGAGGGACGTGTTCTGCTGTCTGATGATTACACGTAAGGAAAGTAACCTTTTAAGACTTTGTTTTCAGACGATGAGGGTAGAGACAGAGAGTTAGTTAGGTTTTGGAAATGCTCTTTTTCATTTATTTCTGCTAATGAATAATATTATCTTGAATTAAGCTCTCTTTATAAATGCTGAATAAAACTTTCTTATGACTTTTTCTAATGCTTGCTTAATAAAGTTCCAAAACCTAAGTTTTCTTGAATATGTTTTAATAAACTTTTAAAATGACAAGCTGGTCTTGTTTATTGTGAATGTTTTAAACAAACATATTTGATCTATTCGCCTCATGATTCAGCTACTCTATTGTTTCTTATGGGCCTGGTATTGATTGGTAAGTATGGTGGTAGATAGTGACATCATTTATAAAGAATTTTAGTTGCTGCGCTGCATCAATTTGGTAGCATCAGACGGTTATATGTTGTTTTTGACATGCATGTTACATATATGTTGGTATAGTCATAGGATCAATGTTTAACATATGTTGAGTTTTTGAGTTTTTGATTTTGTCAGATTGTTATGTGTAGTAAGTAATCTTTAGGATTTTTCCAGCTGTGAAAAATTCCTGGTTTGCCATGGCAAGAGTAGTGTGACTAGAAGAGTTACACAGTGCATTTGTCTGTTTCAAAATGGTGGTATAGAATATATCACGTGTTGTGGACGTACAACACAAGTTTAGGGACCTTAGATGTGCATGGTTGAATGTATAGTGAGGATTGCCTATGAAATTGTAGCATTAAGCAGAGGGACCTGGTGAGCCTGTTATAAAGCTTTCTGTGAAGAGAGTAGTAGGATTTATCCAAGCCTGAGTGAAGGGTGAGATAGCGTAGCGTCGTCTATTCTTATCAATGTTCGACGTTTTCTATGGTTGGTTCAAGTCCTGCCAAGAATTTGTGTGTGTATGATCAAGGTTTTCTTGTTTGAAAGTGTGTGAATGATTAGTAATCTGAAGGGTAGGGTAAGAATTACTCTATTAGCAATTGAAACTATTCTGTGAGAATAGCGTTGTCTATTCCACGCTGAGAATACTTGAATGAATGTATAAAACTATCTCTTTGTTAGAGAAGCAGACAAATGGTTTCCTTTATGTTGTTATTAATTGCGTTTAAAAAGTAATAGGAAAGTGTTTTTGAGCCCTTATGATAAAGAATACGCTATTTTTAGAGTATTGCAAAGTGTTTTGCGCTATTTAAATGCATTTAAAAGCATTGCGTGCTGTTTAAAACGATTCAAAAGTGCCCCGATTGAAAATTGTGAAGGAAGGGCTATTTTTAGGAGTGAAAGCGTGTGAGGAGAGCCTGCAGCTGCAGCCTGCTGCATACGTCAGAGTCTGCCGCGCTCTGATTGGTTAATGTGCCTGAAGTGTTAGAGCGAAGCAGTGCTCTCATTGGCTGAGGTGCGATAAATATTTAAAAGGTATTTGCTTTTGTGGATGTTCCCGATCTGATTGTTTGTATATCGCGTGTAGCGAGTGTTGTATTGCTTGGAGCGTTATTGCAGCAGTAATGACAAAAATTAGTTACAGCCGTGTGGTAATTGGCTGAGTTTACAGGGACAGCACGCTGATTATCTGCCTGAAGCTTTGTGCTCTGGTTAATTTTGACACGTAAATTAAATCAGCTGCGTATTGTTAAAATTGCGTTGTCCTAGAATGCGGAGTATTTTGTGAGGGAGGGGGGCTGGAGCGAGCGAGAGAGAGCTCTGTCAGCTGCAGCGGCTGTCTACGTCAGCCGACGCGCTGTCATTGGGTGAAAGATCGACGTGTCATACACGGAGCCGCGCTGTGATTGGGCGAAGCTCCGTGTGTTGTCCCAAGGAGCTGCGCTCTGATTGGGCGAAGCTCCATGTGTTGGGCGAGGTTTAGAATTATATTTGAAATGTCCTCGTATTAAATTGTAGTTTCTGTTGATTGTTGATCTTGTTGGGTGTTCCGCGCGTTGAGAGGAGCGCGTGTGGAGGGAGACATAGAGGAAAATGCCCTTCGTTGACGCGCATCCCTGTTTAGGTCACCGTAGTGTCATAGGCAGAGCCGCGCTCTGATTGGGCGAGGCTCCGTGAGCCGCGCTCTGATTGGGCGAGGTTTTCCCATTGAGCATTCCTTGGTCCCGAGTGTCACGGAGGAGCCGCGCACTGATTGGCTGTAACTCGCCAACAGCGCTGTGATTGGCTGAGGCGGGTTGTCTCTTTGAAAAATTTGCGAGTATCTTGAGTTTTTGTTATTGACGTCACAGCTGATAAATATTGTGGCAGCTGTAGGCGGGTGTTGAAACAAATGAAATTTTTAGCGCAAGAGCGTGAGGGGAGAAAAGAGAGACTGCAGCAGTAATGTTATGGCTATTAGCTGTGCTGTGATTGGCTGAGCTCGCGAAAGCCGCGCTCTCATTGGGCGAGGCTCTCTTAGCTGTGTTCTGATTCGGCGAGGCTCCGTGTGTGTGTCCCAAGTCACGAGGAGCTGGGCGAGGTCTAGAGCGTGTCGTTAAGGATGCGTTAATGTCCCTAATCCTTGTGATAATCTTAGCTAGCGTATTGGCCTTAGGTGTTGAGCGCATCGCATTAGAAGAGGAGCGCGTAGGGAGAGAGACTGCGGTGGCAGAGTGTGCGTTAGAAGGAGACGCCCCCGACAGGTCATAACAGGGTCGTGCACCCATTGGCTGGTGACGCGCTGTGCTCTAATTTGTTGAAATAGCGCAGTGTCATAGAAGAGCCGCGACCAGATTGGTTGAGGCTCTGGCGGGCACTGTGGTTGGCTAAGCGCTATGCAGCCACATGCTGATTGGCTTAAGTGCTTGTTGTGCTGATGCACATTGTTTACTTTTTGCCGAGTGATTGATTTTCTATGCTAATGCTCAGAGATTTGTATTTAATATATGACCCCAATTGGGAAGGTGGAATTTCAATATTAATTATAGCCAGCTGATGCTTGAGAAAGCATTAGCACCTTCCACGCTCAGAGGGAAAAAGCTGCAGTTTAAAATGGGTGTCAGCCAAGTGTACCAGCAGAAGTAGGGCAGTGAATAAATAAAAGAATTTAGAAACACTTTAAAAGTGTGGGTTTTTTTTGCAGCAGGAGGCAAATTTAAAGCTGATTAGTCAGGGGGAGGTATAAAGGTTTTTGCAGCAAAACATTTTATTTAAATTAAAGGCAAGCACATTTAGGCTTACTTTTTACAGGTATATGTTGCAGAAGGTGTGTAAGTGAAAAATAAGTACATTTAAAACACATGTGATTATATGTTGGTATTTATTGTCGTAAATAAATATTTTGCGTTGCTATTGTTTTTGCAAATTTATGTTTTTCTTTCCAGGCTTATTAAAAATAAAAGATACAGGTAAATTAGGAGTTATATTAAATTGATTAGGTTATACAGTTATACTTCACCTGACCTTGTTAAATTAATTAATTAATTGATCAGCAAAAGATTGGAAGGTCAATTAAGTGAACGCATTTACTTATTGTAATAATTTTAAATTGAAATTAATTTAAATAAAGGTAAGTATTTTTAAAACATGGATAAATATTATCCAAAGAAAGAGAAAAAGTTTACCTGGTATAAGAAAATGGAAAAGGTTGTTGCTACACGTAAGAGCAAATTAAAATTTTCCAAATCAGCGAATCTAAGCAATAAACCTGTCAGAGAAGAATTAATTGATCATTGTAAAAATGATGTTGTAAATACAGATCAGGATAGAAATTTAAGCAAACGCCCAGAGCAGATTAATGTAAAATCAAGAGTCCCAGTTCAGATTAATGGAGTCCCAGTTCAGACCCTTTCTCAAGGTGTCACAACAGGTAGGTATGATGAGATGCCTAGTACTTCTGCAATTAATATTCCTGATCATGTAAGTTCTACAAATGATTTAATGGAGCAGTTAAAGTCAGACATGGAAGCAGTGACAGTTCCTGTGTTAATTGGACCTGTTCCCCCAGTGCTTAGAAAAGATGAAACTAGTCCCACAGCTTTAACGGTCCCAATTCAAAAGTTTGCTGAAAAACTTTATTCTAATGTACCTGAAAATGAGCTAGTAATGATGCCAACTCAGCAAGAGAGAGTGATGACTCTAGCTTTAACTAGTGAAAACTTTGACGTTGACCTGATTGACCTGACACAGCCTGGTGAGTATAAATTACTGGATAATACAATCAGTACAGACAGATTAAAAAGATTACAGGATGATGAGGACATGGAAGACTTGAACAATACAGGTAGGATTGCCTCTGTCCATATAAAAGATTTAATTTGGGCTTTGAGAAAAAGGGGTAGTCTGAATAAATGGAAAACAAAATAGACGAAGAAAAAAGAGAAGGAAAAAGCGACCTTAGCTTTTGTAGGAGAGTGTAAAAATTTACAGATGCAGAATGAGAAAAATGAGCTGCGACAGCTGCTGAATCAACAGCTACAAATTCAGCAACAGGTGGTGATTCAGCAGAATGAGATACCTCCGCCGCCATTTCCAAATTATGTTAATGAGCAAAAATACAATACAGATACAAGATTTAGTGGAGACAAGGAAAACAGACCTGATCCAGTTAAAATTGCAAACAAGCAGGGAAACTCAGTTCCACAGTACAAGATGAAGTCAGAAAGAATTGAAGGAGTTAATCCTGTTATTGAAAAATTTATTGAGCAGGGTGTTTTAAAAGAGATTGAGAATAGTCTTTGTGACTCACCAGATATGGGAATTAGAAAGCCAGATGAAACGTACAAAATAGTACAGGACCTGAGAAAGGTTAACGAGATAGTTATCCCTTGTTGTCCTATTGTGCTTAAACCAGTAGAGATCTTTTGTCAGATATCACATGATACTGAGTGGTATTGGGTCCCAATGCACGCAGAGAGTCAAATAATTTTTGCTTTCAGGTTCCAAGAGAGAATTCTCAGTCAGGTAACTATTGAGAGAATTAAAATGAATCAGGCAATGGAATCCCCAAAGACACAAAAACAGGTAAGAATGTTCCTAGGCATGGTTGATTACTGTTGCCAATGGATTAATGGTTTCTCAGTAATTATGAGGCCATTGCAAAGTCTGACAAAAGCAGATGTAAAAGACCAAATTGTCCTGACAGAAATTAAACTTGAAGCCTTTGAGCAATTTAAAAAGAGTTTGTGTGAAACTCCTGTTCAGGGCATGCCAGACTTCAACAAAGAAATTGAGCTTCTCGACAAAACAGCAGGGATAAAATGTACTGAAAATGGAGAGAAAAATAATCATGTCTCAAAAGGCAATGAGCACGCAGGTACCATTGTTAAGTCCTGTGCTCAGGAGTGGGTTGCAATCAATGGGGAAAAATTCAATGAACATGTTTCAAGCATCCTCATACTAATCTTTGTAATTCAGACATGGCAAGAATTAAAACAATTACAAGATGAGGCACATGTTGAGGAGAAAAACACAGGGCTCAAAGAAGGTTTCAGACAGCAAGAGGAAGATGAAATTTGGTTTTACAAAGATGACAGACCTGTTATACCCAATTGCATAATTGCTGACATGGCACGGATGTACCATGGTCCAATTGAGAGTTTGGGAACCATAGGCCGGGAGGGTGGTTCATTCACAAATATTCAAACAGATCTCTTTGAAATGCCCCAACATAACAAACTGAGATATGTCCTAGTCATCATTTGTTTACTTTCAAAATGGCTAGAAGCTTTTCCAACAAGAAAGAATGATACAGTTTCTGTATTCCATCAGTTGGGAACAGATGTGGAGAAGGAGCAGGCTCATGATCTATTGCCAAGAGACTTGGTCAGAACAAAGGTTCATCGGAGGAGAAACTGTCTAGTACCCAGGTGGCAGAAAGCAAGTCAGGTGACAACAGATACTGGATGGATGCATATCAGTAATACTGCACCTGATAACACTGATGAAGTTAGTAAGGACACTACAACTGATTCAGACTCTGAAGAAGAAAGTTCTAAAGAAAATCCAGATCTTGAAGATCGACAAGGTGGTCGACATCTGGATGATGATGTCAATGTGAATGTAACATTGAATGAAGAAGATCTAGAGATTGTGATTCTAGATTCAGAAAATGATGAAAATCTGCCAGAAAAAGAATGTCAAGGAAAAGAAGAAGATTCAGAAGCAGAAGACTCTGAGCAAGACGAAAATCTAATCCAGGAGACTGAAAGGCAAAGGAGTAGCTCTGTGTGCAGGAACAAGAATCCTGAAACTGGGAAGCTAAAGGTGATCCCTGAAGAAGAGGAAGAATTACCAAGTACCAGCTGTAAGGATGATGTTCCTAATGGAGTGAAGCTGCCGAGTAAAGAAGTTCCTAGGTACAGATTTAAAGTCTCAGAAAATGATACAGACGGGAGTGATGAAGAGTCTGAAATAAGAAAATTCAGAAAAAGGGCTTGGAAAGCTGAATATAAAGAAAGCAAGCCTAAGAAGAAACTCTTGAGAAAAGGTGATGTCTGGCCTAAAGATTTAAAATTCAAATATGAAGTATCAAATCAGAAGAGTGATTCAGACAAAAAAGAGCAAGCTGAAGAGAAAATTGAAATGATTGCCAGGAAAAGCAAAAGATTGAGACCAAATGTAAAATACAAGTCTCCAGAATGGGCCTACATAACTATCCCTCCAATAGTTGAGGAGCGCAGTAGCAGTCAGGTGGTCTTGAAAGAAAATGGTGACAATGACTAGGTTTCGTTTTCTTTAAGTTGAGGTTTATTTTTGGCTTAAGGCTGAAGAAATTTTGTTAAGGTGACACAAGGTCGAAGAAATTGTGTTAGCTGGAAACACTTTTATGTAAGACGCAAGGTCAAAGAAAACATGTTTAGAATTTGAAAAAAAAAAAAAAGAGGGGGTATATACTATGTACTAATTTTTCAAAAATTTTCAAAAATCTACTTTTTGTTTTTTGTTTTGTTTTATACTACTCAGATTGATATTTGTTTTGTTGGTGCAATTCAAAATGTAGTTATGCAATTTAAAACTTAGTTACCTAAATTCATTGGGGGTTGGGGATTCAAAGGTGGAAAGGATCCAACTTAGCTGAATAAAGAAAGGGTAAAGGATATAGAATTAGTAAGATGTAAGACTCAATACTAATTATGAGATAGATGAAATTAGAGCTTAAATACTAATCCTGAGTAAGCCTGAAACATGTTCAATAGATAAAATTTTCAAAATTTTTGGATTTGTTTGGTGATATTAAAATCACCAGATGAGGGAGTTGATGAAGCGGGCTTCAGAAAATATTTTATTCTGACTCGTGGATTCAATTCCCTATAACATGAACTAATCAATTAATGAGCTGTTGCATGATTTGTCTAATTAACACAACCTAGATTAAGTTTGCACCACACATATACACGCGGGAAACTAATTACATGTGCTCTTGTTGCATTTGCAAGTCTGTTTTATAATACATAACTAATATTGTTTTGTTTGTTATGTCTGTCCTATTATCTTTGTCACTATTAATATGCGGCTGATCATTCATGGCATGTGCTTTTTATATGTGCTTACATGTTTGTCCTATGTTGTGTTTGTCTGTCTGTGTATCATTTAATCATCTTTTTATTCTTTCAGAAACATAAAGCTGGATTACATGAAGAATGGTAGATATTTTGTGCTGCTTTAAATGTTTGCTTTTGCTAAATGTCTTTTATTAGTGGGTTAATTAATAATTAGAAAGGGCTGGGTGGTACAGAAGGGTTTGTTTTACCTGAATTAATTATTCTTTTGTGTTTGTTTAAATAATAGTTTTCTGAAAAAGTGACGCAAGCTGAAAGTGGCGCAGTGACGCAAGCAAAAAGTAGCGCAGAAAATTGACGCCTTCTAAAAGAGGCCTGCTGATGCTAAGCCACAGGAGAAAGTTTATTTTGAAAAAAGATGACAAGCCTATGAACTTTTATTGTGAAACCTTTGAAAAAGGAACGGCTAAAGACAACTCTGTGGAGTGGGTTTGGATGTGCCACGGAAAGCTCAGAACGAACAGGCTCAAGGTTGAAAGGAAGAGACGTGACAGATTTTGTATTGCTTGAACATCTTTGCTACAAAATCTAGCAGACTAAGGAACTGTCGCCAGGACTCTGTGCATGAACAATGGCTCTGTGTAAAGCCTGGTCTCGTGGTAGAAGATGTCACAGTTTACTGTGGCGTGAGGTGATTCAGCCAATGGAGAGCCAGAATTCAGCTAATGGAATGTGAAAAATAGTTAGCTCAGCTTAATTTAGGGTATAAGAATAGGCTTTAGCTGCAAACTTTTAGCTTACGCTTCTTGATTCCAGAGGGACGTGTTCTGCTGTCTGATGATTACACGTAAGGAAAGTAACCTTTTAAGACTTTGTTTTCAGGCGATGAGGGTAGAGACAGAGAGTTAGTTAGGTTTTGGAAATGCTCTTTTTCACTTATTTCTGCTAATGAATAATTTTATCTTGAATTAAGCTCTCTTTATAAATGCTGAATAAAACTTTCTTATGACCTTTTCTAATGCTTGCTTAATAAAGTTCCAAAACCTAAGTTTTCTTGAATATGTTTTAATAAACTTTTAAAATGACAAGCTGGTCTTGTATATTCTGAATGTCTTAAACAAACATATTTGATCTATTCGCCTCATGATTCAGCTACTCTATTGTTTCTTATGGGCCTGGTATTGATTGGTAAGTATGGTGGTAGATAGTGACATCATTTATAAAGAATTTTAGTTGCTGCGCTGCATCACCAGTTAAACCATAAAAAAATAAAAATAATAAAAAAGGGAAGAAAAGAGAAAACTCCCTTTTTTCCACTTACCTCTGTTGTGTTTTGTGCATATGCCTGCGCCCGTGCCCTTCCCTACTTGCACTTAGGGGACCCTTCTAGAGGACGGGATTCCTTTTGCTGCAAATCTTGCTTTTTTACTGTTTTTACTATAGCAAGAATACTAGAAAACTATTTTCTTTAATTATTACGTCCCTTAAGGCTGCACACACAGTTCCTAACTTTATTTTGCAGCGCTCTTGCCACACACTCACCCCACCGTCATCCGCCTTGATCCTTGCCTCTCCTTGCTTCTCCTGAAGTCTGGGACACGGGGTCAAGTAATGCCGGTTGAGGGGCAGGTGCTAGGAGTGCCTCGTGCCTTGCACCTTGTGCCCTGCGCCTTGCGCCTTCCCCCGATGCAATCCGGCTTCAGGCATCTCTTCTTGCCTCTCTGCTTGTCACGGTTGCCGGGTATCCAATGGCGGGGGCCGGGGGGCCGGGTGCCAGGTCGGGTCTCACTTCTCTCGTCTCTTGGCTCTCGGCTCGTGCAGCATAAGGGTCACGTGAGAGTCACGGGATCACAGGGGTTATGCAGCACGCTCGCACCAACAGAGTTTCCAGAAGCAAATCAATGTGTCTAATTGGTTTAAATTTATAACGGCAATACTTAGGCAAAAACAGTGAGGGGTTGGTATCCAAAGTCATAGGGAATGTACAAAGGGGTAGTCAAGGAAGATAGAGGTAGGAAGTCTGACAAGCATGAAGCTGATGCTGTTAAACTGCAGATCTCTCAAAAAACATAAGTTAGAGATATACGATCTGATATTAGAGGACAACCTTGATGTGCTCCTTTTAACGGAGACATGGCTAGATGAGACCTCTACCCCTGATACCCTTGAAGCCGTTCCCGCGGGTTACTGCCTGCTTAGAATTGATAGAGAAAAGCAAATAGGAGGGGGACTGGCAATTATTTATCGAAGTGAGCTACATTGCACTTTAGAAAAGACCACACTGTCTAATTGTGAAGGAGGTTTCTTAACGATAAAAGTTAACTCCAAAAACATTATTAACGGACTCCTCTTATACCGGCCTCCGGGTAAGGCTTCACAGTTCTGTAATCTTTTATCAGAGATGATAACTATGTATACACTGCGGCATAAGAAATTTCTGGTACTGGGAGATTTGAATTTGCATTTCGAAAACCCTGACTGTAAGCCGGCACAGGATGTGATAGATGCTATGAAGGCTAGGTCACTTAAACTTCTATCTACCACCCGTCTCATCAATATGGCCACCTCTTAGATCCCATCTTTGCCAATTGGGATGGAATCAAAACTGCCACGCCATTGCAAGTTGTCTGGTCAGATCATTTCACCATCCCATTTGAAGTGGAAGTGGGTCCTGAGGATGACAGTGGGATTAAAAGTAAGCCTGTGAAACATAGAAACTGGAGGAAGTTTACACCAGAAAAGTTTAAATCTGCCTTACTTAAAGACCTCCCGCCCACTAGCGACACCTTGCTTATGGCCTGGGATCATTATGAGAACTGGGTGTCTAGGGCGCTCGATATAGTAGCACCCTGGTCATCCAAACCTCCCGTTAGGAAAAACAAAAGTGCTCCCTGGTTCTCTAAGGAACTTAAGGAAGCTAAAGCCAAGTGCAAAAACACTGAACGTCACTGGAGGAAAAATTATGATCCAGAAGACAAGCTGCACTATAAGAGGGAACTAAAAATCTATCACAAACTAATCAGAGCAGCCAAAGGCGCTCATTTTAATGGACGTATTAAATCGGCCAAAAACCCCACTAAAGAACTTTTTTTGATCTACAAGGAGCTCACCATTCCAACCAGGCTTGAGACTCAGGATATCTACACAAATGAAATATGTGAAGATATCGCTAATTTTTTCATTAAAAAAGTGGATTCTATACATGCCACCTTTACAGGTGGCACGCCGGCCAGTGATGTAGTTGTGAGAAATGCTGGTGCTATAAAAACCTCTCTGAGTAAATTCACTGTTCCTGAGAGGACAGACTTGCTCATTATCATCAATGGCATTCAGGCTGGCTCTCCCCTTGACGTGATTGCCCCCAATCGCTGTAAGGTAGTCATCGACTGTATGATTGAGCAATTGGAACACTTGATTACCCTATCCTTTCAGGAATGCCATGTGCCTGATGCTTGGAAAATGGCACCAGTAATACCTTTGAAAAAAGAAGCTAATTTACACATTTCCCAGCTACAAAATCTTCATCCTATCTCTCTCCTTCCCTTTTGTGGGAAGGTTGTAGAGAAGATAGTAAATAGCCAACTTATGAAGTATGTGGAAGAGAACTCGCTTCTTCACTATACGCAGTCAGGGTTCAGAGCAGGCCACTCTAAGGAGTCGGCGGTTCTATTCTCCACAGAATGCTTGAGACAACTTGCAGATGAGGGGCAGACAGCAGCATTGGTATTATTAGATCTGAGTGCAGCTTTTGATACCGTGCTGCACTCTACGCTGCTGTCTCGCCTCTCAGACCTGGGGGTAGATGGGCCAGCTCTGAAATGGATAGTATCCTTCTTAGAAAATAGAAGTTTCCAGGTACATTGTCCTCCTCACAAATCATCCATCCACAAATTGAGATATGGGGTTCCACAAGGCTCAAGTTTGAGCCCCACGCTCTTTAATCTTTATATGGAGCCGTTAGCCCATATTGTGGAAACTTTTGGTGTGGATATCGTCACATATGCTGACGATACCCAGTTGATAATTAAACTCACCCATAATCAGCCAGAGGATGCCATAAATGTTTCCAACTGCATGCGCTCTGTAGCAGAGTGGATGCATAATAATTGCCTACGCCTTAATCGCGAGAAAACAGAAGTGCTGATTGTTGGCAAATCCCCCTCGACCTGGTCGCAGGCTTGGTGGCCATCAGAATTGGGCGTGTTTCCCCACCCCGCCGATTCAGTGAAAAACTTAGGAATATGGATGGATGCAGAGCTTTCTTTTAAGCAACAAATCAGCAAAATCTCGGCCAAATGTTTCGGTATTTTAAAAACTCTCCGTAAAGTCTTAGATCTTCTCCCCATCAGCGCCAGGAAGACACTCATACATGCCCTGGTTACTCCGCACTTGGACTACGGCAATGCCCTTCTGTTAGGACTAAGCCGAAAATGTCTACATCAATTACAGTGTGTCCAAAATGCCGCGGCCCGCATGGTACTGAATCTCCCTCGCAGGGCTTCCGGTAAAACAGCGCTACAAAAACTTTATTGGCTTCCCATTGAGGAACGCATCAAGTTTAAAGCTCTATGCTTTGCCCATCGCATTGCACAGGGAAAAGGGCCAAGCTACCTACGCAACCTGCTGACTATTCATCGCCCCACCAGGAATCTTAGATCCGCTGGCGTGATGCTGTTTCAACTCCCGCGCATACGTAAAACCAGGATGGGTGGTAGCTCCTTTCGCTTTCTTGTAAGCAAGCACTGGAACAATCTCCCGTTAGAACTACGCATGGAGCCCTCTGAAATTAGATTCAGATGCCAACTTAAAACTTACCTCTTCCCAAAGTAATAATGGTTTCGTAGCCCTAGACTCTTCTTGGGCCTCTGACCTCGGCCTCTTCGGGACACTGGAGCATTTCTTAGCGCGGGGACACACTGTCATAAGTGTAACCATGCGCTTTATAAGTGTTTTTATTATTATTATTATTAATATTCCAACAGGCCTCTGAAAAATGTGAACTGCACCGCCAGATTTTGCTAATTTAATGCAATGCACTATTTGCATTCCGCAGGTTTGCCTAATTTTCATTCCTGGGAGATGGTTGTGTATGTATATGGCATTTCTATCTATTGTGCAAGCCCAGCCAAAAGGCAGCAGAGCACTGGAAATAGATCCTTACAGAAAATGTCTCACGGAAAGACTTTGACTCCTCAAACCAGTGTCCTGTGGGTATTTTGTCTGACTGACCTAGCAAAAGCTAAGACAAGAAAGGTAGTAAAGACAGTGGGTAATTACGAAAGTAGTCATCAAGCCCCTGATCAGTCGAGCACCAGCATGTAAATAAGGACAATGAATCTAGCTCCAAAGACGACCATGGTATTAGAACAGCCCTATTTAAGCTCCCAAAAATATATTTAATAAATGGTCATCATGCCTTTGTACTCAAAAAAGAAACTAAACAGAAGTATTTTCTTTGATTGTTTGACACCACCCAGAAGGGTGTTAGCAATATCATGTATTCAAAACCATGCTTTAACAATTTAACTCTTTTACTTTGACCCCATTTGCCTTTAATACATCTCTTTTTTATGTGAGTGAATGGGTATTTTTGATCCCCACTGACATAAGCAGCCGAAAACGTGTTCATCTACAACATTTCAGAGTCATTTCTTCATTAAGACTGGCAAGGGGGGCTCTCAAGCACACGCTTAGGCATGGCATCTGTGTAAGGCAGTACAAACAATGTGGTCACAAGCTTTTACATCGAACAGACAATGTTGTCTCTTGTCAAATGCTAATACTCCATACACTGTCCCTGACGCTTTGCACCAGAAAGGTATGTGTCAAGGCCCGGCCTGTAATTTTACCCAGGTATCAACAAATATGTTAGCTAACATAAAAGGGGAGGCTGCAGAGGTGCCTATGCGCCAATGCCTGAGGGAATGCATTCCATCACAACAGGAGCGACAATTTCCTAAGATTATCGATAATACCTATGCTTCACTGTGTAGAGAAAACTTGGGAGCTAGACTTGTGAAATCACAATTAACAAGTAATCCTGAAAAAGAAAACTCAAAGCAGGCACCGATTCTTCTAAAAAGAAATGAGAAAATAAACAGACAAAAAATAATAATTAGAATGCATCACAACCACAGGGCGTCTCCTCAACAGGAGCCCTCTGATATAAAATAAAATCTTAGAAACAGTAACAAAATCTGCCAGGAATTACAATACTGATACACGTTCCTCACGTTTCTTTCAGGGTTCATCAAAAAAACTCGGAGAGGGAAGGATGGTCAGAACTCAGATCAGAAGAGCAAGCAAAGCCAAGAGACACACCTGGCACTTTAGACTACATTATCAAAAAAAAAAGGAAACCTCAATTTAAAAAGAAGAAGGTAGCTGGACTTAAAATCAAAATTCCAAGGCTACTGAGGACTGTACTACTGAACAGGGAATGGGCTCTGACAATGCTAGACAGCGCAGCCGAAGTAACAATAGCTTGCCAGAACTTTATGGAATTTCTGGTGACAGCCACGTTGAAGGAGCATATCATAGTGGGAACACCTCATACTAGGGTAAGTGTCCCACATCAGTTATATGAAATAACACTCCAAATGGAGGTGGACATAATCAGAAAAGTTAAAGGTCTCTTTTGGGAAAAGTTGACTTCTGGATACGATATCCTTTTAGCTGAAAGAGATTGGCCGCCTGAGATTGTTATGGATTGCCCTAAAGGGGAAGAGGTGACAATACCAGCCTTCTCCGACCGGGTCTATCGTCTCTGAAGCATACATACAAGCAGGAGTGGGCCCTAGCTCCCGCGCAATACCGCAATCATGTAGGGTGGGATGCTGAGTCACCTCACCATGAAATCCCACTTAAAACTACTCCTACACCACAGAGGCAGTACCCAATAAAATATGGCACAAAGAAACAGGTCAGGAAGATCTTAGATCAACTTGAATGCAAATTGCACCTCCTCCATGAATAATCCTTTGTTTCCTGTAATGACGTTGTGTTGATTAAAGGCCATGGTACGTAGCCTGAACGCAGATTTTGCAACGTCCATACAAGCTGTACAATAGAACGTAATTGAGACTGACCATGTTGTAACATTAGTAAGTCCTGCTCTATTATATCAAAGGCAGACGATACAATGCTGTCCAGTGAATATATTCTGGAAGACAGAGTCGTTAACCCATTGTCCACAACAGAAAGTGATTTTTCCAAATTTATACGATCAATTTCTCGTATTTTTTCTGCTGTCTCAATTTGCATTACTTTCCATGCTTCGTTGTATGCAGCGTATATACCGGCCGCTATGAAACGTTTTTGACGCTGTTTGTGTGGTCCCATTATGGAATCACGCTAGTCAGCACCGTCTTTAAGTAAAGTCAAGTGTTGCTTAATTTCAGCCAGTGTGGATTTCTGTAGTCACTCAAGGCATGGTTTCCCTACACTGTATGTTGTAACTATCCCTGGATGTTGTCTCTGGGAATATCTAGGGTCTGGTCTGGTCATTTTGAACCCGTGTGTTTTGTTCAGGAATCTATCTTGACAGTTATTTGTGTCTGTTGGCCAGATCAACCACTTTTTCCAATCAGTATGTGCTCTGTTTTGGTACAAAATATTAGAAACGTCTATCTCCACATCAGTAGTGCTGTCACTATCAGGCATGGGTTTCGGAATAGACGGTGTATTCAAGTCTTTTATCTTAGCTAGGCCAAGACAAGTAGTTTGTTGAATTGTGCCATTCAAGAATATCATTTGTTCTGGGATCATGCAGGCCCTAAACAGTGCTTCTAGGCCTTGTACTTGCCAATCTTTGGAACCCCAGATTGTTTTTGTTTCAATTGTGTTTTCCCAAAATTCGAAACCTTATGTAGACATCTTGTCATAAAATTGTTCTGAATAAATCAATTTAGTATTTGTCAACATTGTTTTCATTCCTGTTCTATTTAACATTTTAATAAAACGTTCTTGGACCACTGTTATTAAACCCTAAGAAGTATTGGAATTTCTCAAAAAGTGTTTTCGAACTGCCTTTTGGTGGAGTTGGACAGTGTTCCCACTGGTTAAAAGATAAAACATTTCTAGGCTGAGCACTTTTATGCAAATAGTGATCACCATAATGGTTGTAGCAGTATAGCTCTTCATAATTGGATGAACCCTGCAAGTAATCTTGTTCTGTAAATTTGGCTGACATTACTAAATCTGGCATCATATTATTAATCTTTTCAAAGTCCCAGTCATCAGAGAAGGTACTAGGTGTCACAAAATCACTTAATGAAATCTTGAGCCGGTGAGGATACTTCAAGAGCTCGACCGGGCCAAGAATGTCATAATCAGTTCTGCCCCATGCTACCCCACTGGGTATTGGAATGGCTGTGATGTTCACTGATGACAGTTCTCTTTTCTCGATGTGAGAGGATGTGTGTGGCGTTAGGACCAGGTTGATGTTCTGATTTGCTGTGTCCATTGTACTATATTTTCCCTCAATGAATTTTCCTAAACATAGAACCATCATGAGCCAAAGCAGGAGGACAAGTACACCTAACACAATCCAAAATTCAATCCATGGTGAAATTAGATATGTATCTTTCAGTTGGTGAAAAAGTTCAACTACTTTGTTTTTAAAACTTTTTGTTGGAGGCGTTTCTTCATTTTCGCTTGGGTCTTCAGAGAAATTGTCGAAGTTGATGAAGTACCAAACACAAATATGGCCTGTCCCTCAAGACACTCTTATTTTTCAGATAAACTGCATGGATCCTGCAGTTTATCTGAAAAATAAGAGTGTCTTGAGGAACAGGCCATAATTGTGTTTGGTACTTTTTGAGTGGGGGCGGCCTGTACCTTTGTTCCCCCTAAGACTCCAAGAGAGTTGAAGTTGATGAAGTAGCCTGATGCAGTTCTGTCAATTGTTGGAATTGCTTCCGGATTCTCATTTGCTTTTGCATTTTTCTTTGTTTCATTAGAACAGTCTGAGGCTACATCATTGTAGATCGGTGTTTCTTGACGAACTGTTATTATTTGAGTTTCAAGAGGCACAAGTTCCATGGCATTATTGCATAGTCCTTTTTTATTCATTGCAGATTTTTCAATTTTCATTAGTCTTTCAGCATGAGCCTCTTGGATTGTAGCAAACTTCGGTATTCTGCTATTTCTTGGGAGTCCACTTGGCCTACAACTTATTATTGGCCACATGATTGTGGTTTTACCAGGTCGATGGATACAACTCCGTTCTCCTTACCAGCAAGGGGCGGTAGTACAACTGATCTTGTTCCGCTGATAGCTAAGACAGGTACTGCTTTTCTGTATGAAGGCCCAAATTCCTTCTTTACCGCGATCTTTTCTCTGACCAGATCCCCAATCTTTGGAATCCAGACAGGTCTTGCTGGGACAGGTGGTTTTTCTTCAGTGGATGTCGACTGTTGTTTCAACTCTATGTTACTCAGGTTTTTTCTTTTTTCATTTAAATCCTGTAAAACAGCCAAACGATCTTTGATATCAAAGGTTTTTTCTTCTACCACTGAAGTGTGACTATCAAGGTCCTGAATATGCATTCTAGTTCCGAACAATAGTTCGTAAGGAGTGAGACCTTTTAGAGAGTTTCTTGGCAGATTATTAAGACTACGTTGGACACTTGTTAAATGTTTGACCCACCCATCACCCGAACCTAATACCCTCGCCGTTATAGATTGCTTTATGTCCCGGTTTTTTCTTTCCACAACCGCATTTACCTCAGGATGGAAGGGAGAAGAATACCTCAATGCGATGCCCATACTGTTCATGGCCTCTTTGTAAGCTTGAGAGCTAAACGCAGGACCCTGATCAGAATGTAGCATGCCAATTGCGTATGTGCCGATAAAGACTCGCAAATCTTTTATAACAGTTCTGGCGTCAGCCGAGTGCAGTGATCTACATTTTTATGTGAGTTTAGTCTTAATTATTATGGGGACGCATTTCTCCGACTGGATTTCTGCGTTATAGATAGCCTGATGCTATCTAATAGTGGTATCTGGGCTACAGGCTGGACCGGTTCACAACTGCGATCTCTGTTGCAGTCCTGGCAATTTTTTGCAAAATAGTAGATATCTATGCTCATTCCCGGCCACCAGTACTCTGATTGTAGTTCCATCAGAGATTTAAGGATTTCTTGGTGCCTCAGACCCAACCCCATATGTGCTTCTTGTAGTAAGAAGATTCTCCGGTTCGTGTTTGGAATTACCCTATCCCCCACTCTAGGGTTTCGAGCAAACGGAACGGATTTTGCATCAATTATGTATGTATTACTGAGTGGATAGTTTAGAGGTAATGCTGAATAATCGCCTTTTAATGAGGCTTTTACCGCCAGCATGGTTTCCCCATCTATGTGTTTTTCTGAACGCTTTTCAGTGGCTACGGAAGCCGGGTGAACCGCTTCTGCTGTGGCTGTGTTAGCCAATGAATTATCTGCAACGTGAACGCCATCACGTCGATGACTCAATGCGTGTATCACGTGAGACTTTCATAGTTCTTTCTGTAAAAGAACTACCTGTTCCCAAAGCCTTTTATGCTTTATTGTAGCACCTGTGTCATCTTTGTAACCGTTTTTGATCCATGTCTGCATGTCACTGTTATAGGATTTGACGCAGAAATACGAATCGCACACTATTAGTGTGGGGAAATCGCGATCGGCATTTTCAAGCGCCATCTTTAAAGTTCTTATTTCAGCTCGCTGAGATGAACATTTCCTGAGTGATTCCGTTTTGGTAATCATTGGTTTGAATTTACCAGAGCGCCAGCGACCTTTAACAATCGCGCACGCTGCATCATTGGATTTATTTTCTACATCATAGTGTTGTGCGAATCTGTCCATATAGATTACGCAGGTATATTTTTCAAGAAGCAGAATTTCAGCTGGCAGAGGATATTCGAGTTCATATACTAGATCATCTAGTTTTTTCAGTTTTGGGTCAAAATAGTATTTCACATCTTCTGTAGCAAAAGAATTTTCCCATTCTATCCATTCTGGATCTAATAACCCTTTAACCAGGTTACGAGGACTTGTTAACGCCTCAAGGGCTGATTCTGCTGAAAAAACAGATATTCTTCTGCCTTGGGCTAGGGTTCTTTCTTTAGCTACAGCAGTTCTAACCGCAGTTAGAATTTTTTCTGTGGAGCTGAATTTCATTTCAGCTTGAGTGTACAAATGTGATTTGGAAGCTATAGGTACCGTTTCTCCCTCATTAGAGGTCAGGTATGTGAATCTGCATCTTCCTGGGATGACTCGGATTACGTGTGTTTTCACGTGTTTGCAATTTTGTTTTAGTTAACATGTCTGTTTGTAGTGATCTCAAAATTTCTGTGTGTTTCTGAGTCCAATTGGTTTGTTTGAAATCTGGTCTTATTAATTCATAGAGAAGTTTAACCCTCTCAGCATAATTTAGAATGTATGTTCTTCCGAAATTCAGGAAACCTAGTAGTGATTGTAAATTCTTCAGCGTTTTTGGTGCTTGGACTACAGCACATTTCTCTAAGAAATTGTCTGCCAGGCTTTTGCCTTCACTTGCTAATTCATATCCTAAAAATAGGACAGTTAGATGGGCAATTCATGACTTTTTAAAGTTGAATTTGTAACCCTCTGAGGCGAGTCCAAGTATTATGGTGTTCACCCTTTTTAAGTGAGTCTCCAGGTAATCATCTGTGAGATAGATGTCATTGACATATGATAATGCTTCATCATCATATATTTGTAGTAACTCTGTTACCCTTGCTGAGAATAATCCTGGGCTATTCTTGAATCCCTGTGGGAGTCAGCAAAATTGTTTTTGCGATCCAAATGTTGAGAAAGCGGTCAAATACCTGCTTTCAGGTGCAATGTTTTGACAGAAGAATCCATTAGAGATGTCTAATGTCATTTTATATTTTTTGCGCACAATGTTATTCATTAGTGCTGCACTATGTGAGTTTTGTACTGCAAACTCAACAGGAGTTAAGGTGTCTGTAGTCCAAAACTAGACGATATGAATCGTCTGGCTTGGAGACAGGAAACAAAGGATTGTTCATTTGAGAGGTGCATGTTTCGATCACCCCTTGGTATTCAAGTTGATCTAAGATCTCCCTAAATTGTTTTTTAGCTTCTTATTTAACTGGGTACTGCCTTTGTGCAGTGGGCTGATTTTTTAACTGGATATTGTGGTGAGGTGAGTCCTCATCCCATCCTACATGATTTTTGCACAAATCAGGAGCTTGGGCTACTGCCCATTTTCTTGCATATGTGTATTTTTTATGAATCGGGATGTGATTCGAGAAGGCAGGCATAATCATTTCTTCGCCATGAGGGCACTCCCTGACAAACTCTGGTGGCCAGTCTTTCTCAGCTAACAGAATGTCATAGCCTTTTGAAAGTATTTCCCAAAAGAGACTTTTTATTTTCCTGGTTTTATCTCCCTCCATACGTAATGTTATTTCATATACCTTATGGGGCACACTAACTCGTGTGTCTGCAGTTTCCACTTGAATCTACTCATTTGTGTCCACTGTCTCCAGAAGATTCATCAGGGTCTTGTGAGCTATGGTCACTTCTGCTCCGCTGTCTAGCATTGTCTGTGCCCACTCTCCGTTTTTCAGCTGTGTCCTCAGAACTCTCGGCATGTTTAATCTTAATTCTTGCTACTTTCTTTCTAGGAAATTGTAATTGATGAACAGGTGCCTTGTCTTTGGACTTGACGTGCTCTTCTCTGTGTTCTGACCGTCCTCTTCTTTCCGATTTCTGTGAGGAAGATCGAGAAAGATTCAGTGAGAAGGATCTAGAGGGACGTGTATCAACATCTTGATATCTTTCTGGTTTTCCTATTTTATTTCTATCTCTAAGGTTGTATCTTTTTTCAGAGGGTTCCCTTTGGGGAGACTTGTCTTCTCGGCCTGGAGATCTCTCTCTACGCTGAGGAGACCTTCCTCTGGACTGGAAACGTTTTTCCCTGGGAATGGTTTGTTTATTACCTTCCCAACTCTTTTTTGGAGTCTTTAAATTATTTTTAATAAATGTTTTTTCAGGATTTTCAGTTAGTTGGGGTTTTACCGGTTTCCCACCCAAACTATCTCTTCCTAGTTCTTCATAGGATTTTTCTATGATTCTGGCAAGTTCCAATGGTTGGGCTGCTATATCTGTTTCCTTCAATTTCTGTCGGATCGCCACAGATGCTGCTTCACCTTTTATGTTGGCTAATAATATAGCCGAGACCAGCTTGAAGTCTTTCAGTAATTTCATACCCAGAGTTAAAGCAGGTTCTGGACCGTATTCATTTTGAATCTGTCTTAATACATCTGGTATGACCGCCATAGACGGTACACCATGTGTTTTCGTGTAGATGGAAGCAAAGACTGTGCCCCAAGTGTCACAGTCCTCCACATGTGGTGCGATCCCCATCGGGAGGCAGATAGTCAGAATTCTGTGTTTCTCAGTAGGAGTAGTATCTGGAAATACTGCCTCTATTTGAGTAATTTTCTGTGCTAACCAGAATGGAATTTGTTCCCGTTTTATGGATACTTTACCAAGACATAATTGTATGTTCTGTGGTGTGATTTTGTTTATGTTCTACTGGTGAGGGGTCTGCTGTGGAATGTTAAATGTCGGTTAGACTATTGAAATCCGCATGACATATGGGACTAATTGTCTATGTATTTTAATTAAGAGTTTTAGCTGAGCTAAAAGTTCAGGAACTGACATTTTATCAATGTCTGGATGTGGTGTGTAGCTGGCTAGAACCGACCACGTTGCTCCTGGTCTACCTAGTGTGATCATAATGTTTTAGGGCGCCTTCAAACCAGAGCAGGTGCTCTTGGTATTTTAGTGGAATTTCAATCTCCTCGAAAGGAGTGTATTCATCCGGAGGTTCCTCTATTTTGTAATAGTGGAAGTCTTTTGTCGTAGCGTGTGCTGCTGGAAAATGTATCCATGAATAGAATACCTCTGTCTGCCAATATTCATGTGCCTCTATCACGAATATGACTGTACCACCTCGTGGTGTCAGTCCATTTTCTATAAGTTTTAGAGTTATAGTTCTTCTTACATTGACCGGAATTATTAAGGCATCCGGTTTGGTTTCACAGAGACTTGTGTCTTCCTCTAAGAGTCGAGCTGCTAGTCTTAATTGTTCCCTTTCTTCGTCACTTTCTGCCATTTAACTGACTGAAAGTTTTCTGTTGCAGATCGAGTTTCAAGGAAACAAAGATTAGGTGCACAATATTTTGGAACACTGTATCCTTCAACGTTGATCAAACCAAAAACTAATACATAGGATTCTCATCCTACTAAGTTCCGGCGGGTATTAACCTTTCACCCACTCCAGACGTCTATTGGAGTTTTTAAGGAGAAAGGGTTCTGTGTGAAAAAGCACGACTGAGTTACTCTAGTGTCTTGCGTTAGATTATCGACTTACCAAATGTTGGGCGCCATGTAGTGTAGTTCCTATTTTCCCAATAGGCTCTGCGCATTGGAATAACACAAACAGCAGTGTAGGACTGAGGTCATCTAGGTCTCTACTGACTATGTTAAACTTAATTTAGGTTTGCGCCAGCTAGCTCAGAGGTCACTGGAACTTTTCTTGAATGAATAGGGAGGGACAAGCTCCCCTGGCTCAGACAAGAAGGGATTCAGTTTCGGACAACCGCATAAACATGACAACTTTGCTCCCTCAGAATAAGAGTATATCTCTAGAGTCGTGTGAAAACAATAGACAGCTATTTCACTCAGTCAGCAGTGCATACTTAGTTTCACCAGAATTTTCAATAAAAAGGTGTTATTTATTGAGTAGTCTTCTTTCTCATGCAAGAGAAATGAATTGCCACACTTGCAATACTTAAAGTAAAGTAAAGTGCGTACAGTAAAAGTAGTATTATCAAATAATTCTGTAAAAGCATTGATACGGTTTCTTAGCCATATGATACTTTAAAATGGATAGAATATATACATACATAAATAAATTGACTAAAGTACTCAACTGGTGCTTCTAACTAAGCCTACCCCGGTGTACCTGACCTAAGCATAATACTTTGGGAAGGGATGAGTAAGTAGTAGTTTTAAGTTAAGTAGGTTAAGATAATTTTGGCAAGAATCTGCATCAAGAATTCTCTTAAAGGTTTAGTCAGCTACGTACCTTGGTAACAGAATGTGGGAGGTCTGGTATCTCTTTCTTCAGGACTTGATATCCCAGCAACCCGCAAGGGTAGGCTGGAAACACCGGAGCTGGATTTTCTCGGCTGGAGAAAAAGACAGCGTCTCTCTCAGTGCGTCAAACAGGAGGGGTGGCTTCCGTGGGCACTCGCATCAGCTGGGCTCTCGGGCAAGTAGATGGCCGCTCTGCTCCAAACCACCGTGTGTTTGCTTAAGGCAACTGTTGGTATTTTATACCTGAAAGGTGCCGGGTTTGACGTAAGGTTGGACATAAGACGTCACCAAGAACTAACAGTTCTTGCAGGACTGCAGGAGTTCTTGTTCAAATCCAAACAAAAGCAGGGGGGTTTTCACGGGCTGCTGGAGGCTTGGTTTGTTTAAAGAACGCGCTGTGCTTTCTAGGAGTCAATGGGATTAGCCGTGCTGTGCTTTGGATTGCATGGGCTATTACTGAATATGAATCTGATTCTTATGCCTTTATCAGGATATTATTGATTATAACCTCACAAGGGCATAAATCGGGAATATCGAATTAGGGTCCTAGATATGAACACGACACTAGCAGTAAAATCTAAAAATAGGGATGTAATCCAAGATGCAAGGCACAAGTATAAGAATACTCAGCGAGAAGCAAGAAAACCCTGGGACAAAAAATACTGGCAGTAACTATATCAGGCTAGTAGATCCAGAAATATGGCAGGATTTTGGGACCTGGTGAATGTGGGGTAAGGGCTGTCCCAGAGCCAAACCAGAAAACAATGTCCCTCCAGAAATATGGGTGAAGCATTTTAAGATGCAGTTTGCTTGCCAGGACCCGGGCAATGGGATATTCTCTACCAATGTTCCTGTCAATACTCTACAAACTCCTTTACAACTTAGCCAAAAAGAGGTAGAGTAAGTCTTAAAAATGGTCCTGAAAGGCAGAGCGCCAGGTCTGGACACCATACCAGCTGACCTTTTCATTCATGGGAAAGATGTATGGGCAAAATACATAATGCACCTCGCAAATGCGATTGATAAAGGCTCTCCAATAACTGACACCTGGAAGGGAACTGAGATAATTCCCATATTCAAGAAAGGTGACCGCTCGGACCCCGCCAATTATAGGCTAATCAGCCTAATAGACTGCATTCAAAAGGTGATGGCCAGGTTAGTTCTATTGAGGATTCAATGTTGGATTGACGATGTAGATGCACTGTCACCCCTACAAGCTGGTGTCCGAGCACACACAAGCACGGTGGACCAGGTTTTTAGATTTGTCACTATTTACTGGAAGTGGGTAGTTCTTGGAGGGGGAACACTATATGCTGCTTTCGTCGATCTAAAATCGGCTTTCGATTTAGTGCCCCGAAAGAAGCTGTGGCAAGTCCTCCAGGATAAAGGTATGCCACCCGAAATACTTGCGTTTTTAGTCAAACTCCATGAAAACAACTATGCCCAGGTGCGGTGGGAACAACAAGGACAGGCAACAGATAGGATTCCAATTCTGAAAGGCGTCTTGGCCCCAACATTGTTTTCTCTGTACATCAACAGGGTTATCGACTACTACAAGGATTTTCCAACTGATGGTCCCAAGCTTAGTGGTGTGTAGATACCCCTGTTGATGTTTGCAGACGACACCCTTTTGATCTCAAAGACACAGCAGGGTTTACAAAGAGCAATTGGGCGGTTTGAGACATTTTGCAATGATTATGGCCTTGTCATCAATGTGTCTAAAACCAAATTTATGGTGATGCACAGGCATAAAAATGTGGTAGGGAGAGCAATAATGAAAGGGGAGCCCTTTGAGCAAACCCAATCTTTCACATATTTGGGCATCAGACTAGGATCAAGGCTTGAATGGAAACCCCATATCAACCAACTGGTAACCAGACACGACCAGTTGGCGGGAGTACTTTTAAGGGAACTGCGCTCCTTGGCTACCCAGCCCATAGCCCCAGCTCTAAAAATCTATAATACAGAAATCCGGGCATCGGTGCTGTATGGGGCGGAAATTTGGGGGACATGTAACATCACAGCCCTGGCTATCGCCCAAAATAAATTCATTAGAGGCCTAGCGAGACTACCTCCATCCACCCCACTTCTACCTCTATATATAGATTTGGGCCGCCAGAGGATAGAGGATGTAGCGCAATTTAGACCTATAGCATATTGGCTGAGGGTTTGGGTTACCCCAGAACTAAGCCACTATGCTCAGGCTCTCCTTGAGGTAAGGGATATGGACACAGGCAATAGAATGAAATGGTTTCGAGATTCTAAGGCCATATATACCACTATGGGCCTTGTTGATCTCTGGGAAAATCCAGCGTTAAACACCTTCCCCCCACGTAAGATCCTCAAGGTACTGTATTGGTCAATGGTCTCTTCACGAGACTTCCAGAGATGCACCGTGTCCTCACTACAATGTGAGTTTCTTGACCTCAAACACCTGCCAACTTATGAACCCTACTGGGACATTATTACAAACCCTGAGGACAGGAAACGGTTCCATCAATACAGGGTTGGCACTTTGCCAATTAACACTTTTACAGGCAAATGGCATTACACAACCAGAGAGCCTTGCTCACATCCTGTTTTTCTGTCCGATGTACAAAATCCCCCGATTAAGGTGGATCAAGCCGATTTGCCTCCAGAAAGGTATACTAAAAGGCACAGAGGCCTTTAGGATTTTTAAAACAGACAGCTCTGAAAGTCTAATAATTGCTATATCTAAGTTTCTTAGCTGGATGTGGGCAATACGCAGAAAAAATCTGAACTCTGTAGCCCTCACTACTGTCTGAGTAAACCTCTGCACTTTATGAAATGCTGCTCTGTATAAAATGTTCTTCTTTTTATAAAATTGTTGTAAATACTGTTCTTTTTTTAATGTCTTTTTAATCTATTTTTAACATATCTATGATCTTAAATAGAATTTTTTTAATTAACACAAGGAATAGCAAGTGGACAGAACTGGATGGAAGATCTAATGTGAAATGCCCCATTTTCCCCGATGTACTACTCAGGCAGGAAAATGTTTATTTGTTCCCTTAATTTCTTTTAAAACTTTTGTTGTATTTAATATGTTTGTCTTTCATGACATGATGTCGAAATAAAGACCAATTGAATTGAATCGAATTGAGTTGGGGGAGAGCATGGAGAGATGATGGTGAGTTGGG
>NW_028246475.1:0-15022 GCF_964263255.1 Lissotriton vulgaris
CATTTCTGTGCTAACCATCTCGCTCTTATATTCACCCAGCAGATTCGAAATAGAAACACATAGTCCTCCTTTTGGCCTACCACTAGGTGATTGAATTGCGGGCGTGTGATATGTCTTATACCCATTGATATGTATGTTGTCAACAGCCCAAGTCTCTTGCAGGCACAAAAAAACAAAGTTATTACTAAAAGTCAACCAGGCTGGGTCATTCACCTTGTTCCTTAACCCAGCCACATTCCAAAAAAGGATTCTACATGGCCCTAATTGATGGTCGATTAGGTTTGTGTAGCCACCTCCTGGGACACAGACACTGCTTAGGGGCCTTTCCATTTCAACATCTTGTTCTTCCATGACCCGGTTCTGTGAGGTTATAGCAACCTAGTTTTCAGCATTAGAAATATACCTAAGTACAGGCTGGCCCCATGGATTGAATGTCAATCGTTCTCATCTAGGGAAGTTAGGGGGCCAAATCTGTTTGACACCGCTAGTTTGTAGCATGGGCCCTCTCAGTCTTATATTTCTCAACGTTTTGAGAAAAACGTTGAGAAATATAAGACTGAGATATTATCTCAATTGCATGTTGAGGGCAATTATAAGCTCCTCAAAAAAGACCCGACCAAGATGATCTGTCAAACAGTAGGCACTGTTACTAGCCTTGCACTACAGGAAGGGTACATTACCAAACAGGAATTTGACTTTCTCAACAACAAATACCCGCGCATGCCCACAATTTACACACTCCCCAAGGTGCATAAACGCCTAGAAGATCCACCGGGGAGACCCATCATTTCAGGGTGTGGCTCCGTTTTGGAGCCACTGTGTAAATATATTGACATATTTTTGAAACCCATAGCAATTTCTACCCCCACTTACTTACGTGATACTACGGCAACCATACAGCTGGTAGACGGACTCCAATATGATCCGGAAACCAGCCTGCCTGCAACAATGGACATTACTGCCCTTTACACTAACATTCCGCAACAGGCAGCATTAGATTGCATTGAAGTTGTTCTAAATCGCAGACCTGCTCCACATAGGGTTCCAACCGAGTTTATCCTTAGACTCCTTAATATAGCCATGACACAGAATTTCTTTACATTCCAGGGTAAATTCTATATACAGACCAAGGGCGTGGCTATGGGGGCGAGTTTTGCCCCCAATCTAGCTATCATATTCATGAACGAATACGAACACACTTTTGTGCTGAGCCAAACTAACCCATACCGAGATCGAATCCAACTCTGGGCCAGGTACATCGATGATGTCCTTCTTATCTGGAATGGTAGTAAATCATCTTTGACTGAATTCCACAACTGGCTTAACCAACAACTGGCCGATATCCAATTTACCCTAGAGTGCGACAACCACACGATCAGCTTTTTGGACATACAAATAAAATCTGAAAATGGATACCTGTATACTACTCTTTACAGGAAGCGCAGTGAGCGCAACACACTCCTTAGGTATTCAAGTCACCATCCTCGGAACCTCAGGGACAACCTCCCCTTTGGACAATTCCTGAGGCTCCGAAGGAATTGCACTAGGAAGGAGGATTTCTTTGATGAGTCATCTCTCTTGATTGCCAGACTAAGCGAGAGGGGCTATCCCATTCGCCTACTCAAGAAGGCACGGAAATGAGCTTGGCACAATCATAGGGACCAACTGCTCACGGTACTAGAGAAGGATAAAAGTGAAGAAAGGCTAGTCTGTGTGACAACGTATAATACCAAAAGCAACCAGATAATAAAAGCCATAAATCGACATTGGCATCTGGTACAAGATGAAGTGGGTGGACTTCCAACTCCCTTACATGCTTTCAGAAAAGGGAAGAGCATCAGGGACCACCTTATTAAATCACTTCTTCCAATAACGATAGCCCCCTCTCAAACCACTCTATGGGGTTTACCGCCCGTAACTGGGCATAAGAAATGCGGGAACTGTAAAGCTTGTCCGTTGACTGTGGAATGTACCACCTTCACACACAACGATCAAACACATACGTTGAAAGTACATAGTAACTGCAACACCACAGGGGTGATTTATGCCATCCTCTGCCCCTGTGGTTTTATGTACGTGGGTCAAACTATACAGAGAGTAAAGTGTAGGATTCTCCAACATGTCAGCCGGATACGGTGTAAAACAATAGGTGCTCCACTTGTACAACACTTTACGACATTTGCACATCCACCAGAGAGTATCAGATGGTGGGTCGTGGAGAAAGTACAAGTAAATCCAAGAGGAGGTGAACTCCAGAGCATCCTGAGCAGGAGAGAATGTCGTTGGATATACCTTCTAGACACGGCACACAAGGGTCTAAATGAGTTGGAGGAGATTAACAGACAAGTGGCAATCCTCTAACTTTGTTTCTGAGTCTATGCAGTCTATGACTATATGAAATACAGATATTGTTTGTTTGTTCTTCAGGTTAAGTAATCTGTCAATATTGTATATATTGTTTGTTGTAAATATTGCAATTTTGTCTTATGGAATGTCCTTGTAAATATGTTCTTATTATGTGTACAAAAATGGAAATTGGTGATCGCCCATGTCCTTCCCAAACCAAGATGGCCGCCATATTTCCCATCATCCTCGAATAAGTGTCTGAATAGTGGATTAAAATTGTCATACATGCATATAATTGTTTACATACACTTTGTCAGGGTTTGTAGAATCATAACTCCGAATTATTAAGAGCCATATTGTGCACCTTACCAATAATTAATTAATGTTGGCCCATGTATGATATTACTCTGTTTGACCTAACATATCAGGATTAAAGTTGCTCCCCTCGAAGTTTTGTAATCTGAGGCAGATAATGGGGCTCGAGTAGCGGAGCTATTGAAGAGACTGGGTTAGTCCTTCATCGCTTTCCGCTACCCGGAAGCGGACTGATCTAAGCTTGAGTCACTGAGCTTCCGAAGAGACTACTGTAGTCATTCCTCGGTCTCCGCTATTAGGAAGCGGACTAATTGACACGAATACAGGGTGTCAAACAACGCCGCGTTTTCCTTCAGTTACCCTGGGTGCCCTGAAGACGCGTGTTTGAATTAAGAACCACGCTTTGCCGGTAAGCATGATATTGGACCCCTGCCCCACCGCCCATACTACCCCTTCAAATTTAGGATATACACTTACCCTGGGTTTATATTTCAGCTGCCGGATTGCTCTATTCTGAACCGGCTAGTGATCTACATGTAGCCCTTCAACGAAGCTACTGAATTTACCAATTCAGGTAATGGCATCCTTTGCTCTGTCAATTCTTTCACCTTTTTGGAAGTGTCTTAATCCTGAGGTTCATTATTGTTCGGTCCTTCACTCCTCAGGTTCATTAATTGTTGAAGAGTAACCTGACCGTTAATTGACATTGGAATTGACTTAAAGCCATCGGCTCTCAAAGACATGTAGTGGTACATGTGCTTTCGTGTAGGATAGGAACCCCATACACACTGAAGAGGTAATTTTCTTATACTCTGGGTCCTTGGTGTGAACTTTGTGCAATATATATGTACTTATACACAGGTTCCTTATTGATTTTCCAGAACATCTGGACAATACCTCTATTGGATATATAAGGACTGAGTTACTTTGGATTGGAAATTACGTCCATTACATCCCCTGAAGGGTAAGCATTCTTGGAATTCTGCCCTTATTTTAATTGAATTAGGCAACAGCCCCAACCCTCATGGTTGTTTGTATTTTCTGTAGGGTCATCAATGAGATCCTTTGCCCCGTCCTAGCTGTCCTGAAGAAGACTCGCATGGCCCAGGAATAACCAACCGCAAGGCCGCAAGACGAGTCGAAACGTCGACACCCACCAAAAAACCTGGACCACTAATGTTATCCCCCTCTATGATATAGTGCAGACATTTATACATCTCATGTCTTATGAATAACATTAAGGACTACGTACTGACTTACTGAAGTGGCCAGGATTTATTGTTCCGGTCTTCATTGGCTGGTGTTTTTTGAAACATTGAGAATAATCCTATAATTCTGTGTGATTTCTTTTCCTTTCATCTTATCACGTTCACCCTCTTTTGACACTTCTTTTTATTCTACTGCACGCTCTTAATCCGGGGCAATGTATATAAAATGTACATAATACTGTGAATTCGCTTTTTATTATGACAATAGATTAAAATATTGCATATATTTGGAGCTGGTTGCTGTTGCCTATTTTCCCTCTTTTTGTTTATCATTAATTGAGTAAGGCTGTTTAGATAACGTACGCCTCTAATTGAATAAGTTTTGACTTATTGCTTTTCATGAAATAGATTGGTCTCGGACCGTTGTTTGTTCACATTACTATATTACCCAGGTCCAGTACCTTTAGGGTCACCCCATTGCTTTAATGGAGGCACATAGTTGGGTAGTTTGGATGGGATTCACTATGTTGGGGCCCGTTCTTGGGGAGGAGGGTGATGCAGTGGGTGGGATGGGAATGTTTGGGGACAGGACTGATTTGTTTGGGGGACATTACCTGCTGGCACGATCAATCGAGAATGTGGAGCTATTGAGTGTTGTGTATTTGTATAATAGGTCACTACCTGGCAACCGGGGGGGGACTGTTTTGTGTAGTTTTTGCATCAATGTTATGGGTCCGTTACCTGATGTGAAATGCGTGACCTGGAATGTTCAGGGGTTGCACCCCATGCAGCGTAGGTACAAAGTTCACTCCTATTTGGCGCGTAGGGGCGTGCAGGTGGCTTTCCTACAGGAGACTCATTTGACCAAGAAAGAGGGGCTAGCGCTGCAGCGTAGATGTCGGGGTCAGCTTTATTACACCACTTACTCAGCCTTTGCGCTGGGGGTCTTGATCTGGGTTAGAGCGGGTGTTCCCTTTCAGATGATTGATCAGTTGATAGATCCCCGGGCTGCTATGTAGCGGTTAGAGGTCGTCTTTATAGGCGGGAGGGGACCCTCTGTAGTGTCTATGCTCCTAATGTAGAACAGGCGCCCTTCCTGGAGTTTTTATCGTCTGCCCTCGCGGACTATTTTACGACAACAGTACTGATGGGAGGAGATTTTAACTCAGTTATCGATGTACTATGGACAGATCCCATCCTCCACTACCCACAGCTCCGATTAATAGACTAGCCAAGGTACGGGCTCAGTGGCAGGATAATTGGGGATTTATCGGTATTTGGCGAGCGCAGCACCCGGTCGATAGAGATTACTCGTATTTCTCGACCTTGCATGAGCTGCATGTGCGGATGGACACTATTTTGTGTAGCTCCGGCCTAATCCCACTGGCGGTTGGCAGCAAGTATTTGTCACGTACCATATCGGATCAAAATCCAATGTTGGTGAGTTTCTTTTGGGTGGCGGAGAGCCCTAGGGTCCCGACCTGGAGATTGCGTCCAGAGATGTTGGAGGATCAGGCCTTTCGCGCGGAGTTGGGGATGGGGTGGAGCACTACTTTATGGAGAACGCGGGTTCCGCCACAACAACGGCCCTCGAATGGGATGCCTTCATATTGGTGGTCCGAGGGATCTGCATTGCTAAGTGGGTAGGAGTAAGGAAGCTGCTATTGCAGGACGTTGAGGTGGGCGAAATGGCCCTACGAGCAGCAGACAGAGCTCATTCTGATGGCTCTGGGGCGTGCAACATGGTTCAATCCCGAAAGGAGGCGGTAGCAGTGGTGATAGAGCGCTTACGCTGTTTTGATCATAGAGCTTATCTGGCCCGTGCGCATGCGGAACGGTATAAGGTGGGCACATTACTGGCTTGGCTGGCTGACCCCGCTCCTAGATGTGTACCTATCTTGGCGTTAACCTCAACCTCGGGATGCTTGGAATACACGCAGCATCACATTAATGACCGATTTCGATCTTTTTATGCGAGTCTTTGCACCAGCCAGTTACAGACTGGAGATGTGGATACTCAGGCGTTTCTGGAGGGCCTGGAGCTGCCTGCAATTGAACAGGAGGAAGTAGAGGCCCTAGGTCAGGATATTACGTTGGCTGAAATTACTTGTGCCATTAAGCAATTGGCATGCAACAAAACACTGGGTAGCGATGGCATGCCTATCGAATTCTATTTAACGTTTATCGACCTCCTGGCTCGCAGACTATTGGCAATGTACAAGGAGGCTAGACAAAAGGGGATACTGCCAGCCTCCACTAGAGAGGCTATTATTGTTCCTCTTCTTAAGCCGGGGAAACCCCCGACTGACCCAGCTGCGTACAGGCCTCTATCAATGCTCACCACCGACTATAAAATACTGAGCCAAGTACTGGCGACTAGACTCCTCCCCTTTATGACGAGATTGCTTCATTCTGACCAAGCCGGCTTGATCTCAACTAGAAATACTGCCAGCAGCATACGTCGGTTGATAGGACTATTTGAGGGAGACTATGGGGTGGAAGGGCAAGCGATGGTCCTCTCAGTTGATATTGCTAAGGCGTTCAACAGCCTGGAATGGCCATACCTGTTCTCAGTCATGGCAGCCTTTGGCTTTGGGTCCGTCTACATGCGCTGGACTGAAATTTTGTACTCGTCGGTGACTGCTAGGGTTAGAGTTGGTAGAGTTGTCTCCTCCTCCTACCCTGTGGGGTGGGGCACTAGACAGGGCTACCCGCTCTCCCTGCTGTTGTTTGCCCTTGCGGTAGAGCCATTGGAGGCACGCGCTAGGACTGGACGGGCATACCGCGGCTTGCGACTTAACAACCAAGCGCAATACATCTCGCTTTATGCGGATGCCCTCTTAATGTTCCTGGGAGATGCAAGGGAGGCCCTGGACGGGGCGGGCACCCTCCTCGATTGTTTCGGGGACATCTCGGGATTGCGAGTTAACTGGGCGAAGACTTGCGTGTTCCCGGTGTCCAGAACATGCGTCCCGCCTGATCTGGCATGGGAATCTAGGCATGGGAACCTAGGTGTCTCCCTTATTTGGGAACGCACGTGTATCATGCTGAGGAGGATCTCCTTGAAGGTAACATCGGTAGAGCGTTGAGGGGCCTCAGGGGTAGCATGCGGTTCTGGGGGACCCTGCCACTGTCCGTGGCGGGTCGGGTGGCGCTGCTTAAGATGGTGGCACTTCCTTGTCTTTTATACTACTTCCAGACACTGCCGATACGGATACCAGCTGCATTTTTCCAACAACTCCGTTCCGCGGTGGGTAGCTCTATCTGGGAGGCAGGAAGGCGCAGGGTGGCGCTGGATACTTTGATGCGGCCGAGAGCTGAAGGAGGCCTTGCTGTCCCGGATTTTGAATTGTACTATTTGGCTGCGCAATTCCAATTTCTTACCCAGGCGGTGGCATTGGAATTTCGGGGGCCGGAAAGGGTGTTTGCACCATAGATACCGCTGCATGTTTTGTCATTTGTGGTCCTGCAACAGCACCTGCGGACTACCGATTTATCGATGGTGGGGGGGACCCTACAGCACTGTTGGAAACGGTTTCATAATAGAATTGGGGTGCAGCGCCCATACGCTCCAGAGATAACGCTAGGCATGTGTACGGCGTTACCGCATGGTGGGGATTGGTCCGCCCTTGCGGAGTGGGAGGAGCTGGGCCTACAGATGGTGGGTGACTTGTGTGCGGATGGCGAGCTGTTACCCTATGGCACGTTGCAGGAGACCTTTGGTCTACCGCGCGGCCATTATCTGATGTATTAGGCACTGATCGCCGCCATACAGAGGCATTGGGGAGCCGGCCTTTCAGAACCGCCAACAAGCAGAGCGTGTCAATACGTAGTGATGGCAGCGGGCACGTATAAGGCGGTTACTTGCCTATATAAACGTAGCTGGGAGAGGGGCTTAACCAGTTACAAAAGCTACGGGAACAATGGACGACGGACTTGGATAAAGCAATACCTGATACGGCCTGGTCGCAGATAATTAAAAGAGCGTGGAAGAGTACCAGGAATGCTAGGTTCCAGCTTATCCAGTTTTTCATATTACATAGGGCATACCTTACGCCAGCTAAAATGTATCAGTATTTCCGGATCGACACCCCGCTATGCCCCAGGTGCAAACTGCAGGGTGCGGACTTGAGCCATATGCTGTGGGATTGTCCACAGTTGGGCACATATTGGGAGGAGATAACCAATTTACTTTGCAGAGTAACCGGGCGACAGATCACTATGGATAAGGGAGCTTGCCTGCTACACTGGCAAAAATAAGATAACTAGCAAGTTTGTAGACCTCGGATTCATTCTGGCTAAGAGGGAAATCACATCTCACTGGAAGGCAGCGGTCGGCCCTAGCTACGCTAGATGGAAGGCGGCACTGCTTATGTGGGCGGGCAGCGAGAGTTCGGTACGATTGCAACAGGCTCATAGGTTCCGTAGCGATAGGGCGCTGGAGGCGGCGCAAGCGTTGGAGGCTTTAGTGACAGAGCCCTGGACTTCAGACTTGGAAACTGACTCGGACTCCAGCACATCGACGGAGGATGAACACCAATAAACGACTTCCTTTGGCCTTGAGGAGACTAGCGAGGGAGAGGACTCCCGACTTCCATGGTAGTCGCGGTCGTTATTATTGTCGTCGATGCGACAGCCTGCACACACCTTGAACACTAGGATAGCCTTTTGTCAACACTCACTCTTTTAAGATAGCAGCGCCAGCATCAGGGGTGGGGGGTCAGGGGTAGTTAGACAATGAGGGCAGACCTGCCTGAGGTGCTGAATAATGACCTAGAGTCCAGACTTCCATATGTGATAGAATGCTGAACAAGGGAGCTTGCCACAGCAGAGGCAGGCCTAGACCAGGTGCAGTGCGACCTTGACTGAGACTTTGATAGTTGCCTTCTTAGATTGCTGGGTCACTGTTGATGTTTATTCTATCATTGAATGCCAGACTATTTGTACTGATGATGGTCCTATCTCATGTCTGTTTGTATTTTTGAAATAATAAAAAGATTTTTTTTGAAAATGCATTGTGTTGCGTGAAATAGGGTGATATTTATGAGCACATATAATGCCACACAGGGTGGCTTTATGTGTGCTCGTAAATTTCAAACATATTTACAACAAGGGGTGGTGAGGGACAGAGTCTCTGAATTAAACAGAAAGCTCTCACCCAGTCAAGAGATCAGGGCTAGATCCAACACCGTTTTTTAGCTCACTGCACCATCCCAGTTTCAGAACCTGGCTGTATGCAAATTAGTCTGTTCCTGTCCCAGTGCATGATGGGAACAGGGCAAACCAAACTACAAAAGCCAATTCTTACACTGGGAAGGAAACAAGCTCCCGGGGACCGGTTTCTGGCATTACAGCCGTCTTCGGCCCGGTTTGCTTGAATCCTGATGGTGCAATGAGCAAGGGTCTCACATCTGAGAATACCCTTCCACGCTTAGGGTGGACAAAAATATTTACAACAAGGGGTGGTGAGGGACAGAGTCTCTGAATTAAACAGAAAGCTCTCACCCAGTCAAGAGATCAGGGCTAGATCCAACACCGTTTTTTAGCTCACTGCACCATCCCAGTTTCAGAACCTGGCTGTATGCAAATTAGTCTGTTCCTGTCCCAGTGCATGATGGGAACAGGGCAAACCAAACTACAAAAGCCAATTCTTACACTGGGAAGGAAACAAGCTCCCGGGGACCAGTTTCTGGCATTACAGCCGTCTTCGGCCCGGTTTGCTTGAATCCTGATGGTGCAATGAGCAAGGGTCTCACATCTGAGAATACCCTTCCACGCTTAGGGTGGACAAAAATATTTACAACAAGGGGTGGTGAGGGACAGAGTCTCTGAATTAAACAGAAAGCTCTCACCCAGTCAAGAGATCAGGGCTAGATCCAACACCGTTTTTTAGCTCACTGCACCATCCCAGTTTCAGAACCTGGCTGTATGCAAATTAGTCTGTTCCTGTCCCAGTGCATGATGGGAACAGGGCAAACCAAACTACAAAAGCCAATTCTTACACTGGGAAGGAAACAAGCTCCCGGGGACCGGTTTCTGGCATTACAGCCGTCTTCGGCCCGGTTTGCTTGAATCCTGATGGTGCAATGAGCAAGGGTCTCACATCTGAGAATACCCTTCCACGCTTAGGGTGGACAAAAATATTTACAACAAGGGGTGGTGAGGGACAGAGTCTCTGAATTCAACAGAAAGCTCTCACCCAGTCAAGAGATCAGGGCTAGATCCAACACCGTTTTTTAGCTCACTGCACCATCCCAGTTTCAGAACCTGGCTGTATGCAAATTAGTCTGTTCCTGTCCCAGTGCATGATGGGAACAGGGCAAACCAAACTACAAAAGCCAATTCTTACACTGGGAAGGAAACAAGCTCCCGGGGACCGGTTTCTGGCATTACAGCCGTCTTCGGCCCGGTTTGCTTGAATCCTGATGGTGCAATGAGCAAGGGTCTCACATCTGAGAATACCCTTCCACGCTTAGGGTGCACAAAAATATTTACAACAAGGGGTGGTGAGGGACAGAGTCTCTGAATTAAACAGAAAGCTCTCACCCAGTCAAGAGTTCAGGGCTAGATCCAACACCGTTTTTTAGCTCACTGCACCATCCCAGTTTCAGAACCTGGCTGTATGCAAATTAGTCTGTTCCTGTCCCAGTGCATGATGGGAACAGGGCAAACCAAACTACAAAAGCCAATTCTTACACTGGGAAGGAAACAAGCTCCCGGGGACCGGTTTCTGGCATTACAGCCGTCTTCGGCCCGGTTTGCTTGAATCCTGATGGTGCAATGAGCAAGGGTCTCACATCTGAGAATACCCTTCCACGCTTAGGGTGGACAAAAATATTTACAACAAGGGGTGGTGAGGGACAGAGTCTCTGAATTAAACAGAAAGCTCTCACCCAGTCAAGAGATCAGGGCTAGATCCAACACCGTTTTTTAGCTCACTGCACCATCCCAGTTTCAGAACCTGGCTGTATGCAAATTAGTCTGTTCCTGTCCCAGTGCATGATGGGAACAGGGCAAACCAAACTACAAAAGCCAATTCTTACACTGGGAAGGAAACAAGCTCCCGGGGACCGGTTTCTGGCATTACAGCCGTCTTCGGCCCGGTTTGCTTGAATCCTGATTTGCATATAGCCAGGTTCTGAGCTGGGATGGGGCAGTGAGATAAATAACGGTGATGGATCAAGCCCTGATCTTTGGACTGGGTAAGAGTGGTCTGCTCAATTCAGACACTCTGTTCATCACCACCCCCTTTTGTAAATCGATTTTGGCCACTATAGGTGTGGCAGGGTATACTCAGACATGAGTCCCTTTCTCACTGCTCCATCAGGATTCAAGCAAGCCGGGCCGAAGACGGCTGAAATGCCAGAAACCGGTCCCCGGTAGCTTGTCTCCTTTCTGGTAAAGAATTGGCTTGGTAGTTTAGTCTGCCCTGTTCCCATGATGCACTGGGCCAGGGACAGACTGATTTGCATATAGCCAGGTTCTGAGCTTGGATGGGGCAGTGAGATAAATAACGGTGATGGATCAAGCCCTGATCTTTGGACTGGGTAAGAGTGGTCTGCTCAATTCAGACACTCTGTTCATCACCACCCCCTTTTGTAAAACGATTTTGGCCACTATAGGTGTGGCAGGGTATACTCAGACATGAGTCCCTTTCTCACTGCTCCATCAGGATTCAAGCAAGCCGGGCCGAAGACGGCTGAAATGCCAGAAACCGGTCCCCGGTAGCTTGTCTCCTTTCTGGTAAAGAATTGGCTTGGTAGTTTAGTCTGCCCTGTTCCCATGATGCACTGGGCCAGGGACAGACTGATTTGCATATATCCAGGTTCTGAGCTGGGATGGGGCAGTGAGATAAATAACGGTGATGGATCAAGCCCTGATCTTTGGACTGGGTAAGAGTGGTCTGCTCAATTCAGACACTCTGTTCATCACCACCCCCTTTTGTAAATCGATTTTGGCCACTATAGGTGTGGCAGGGTATACTCAGACATGAGTCCCTTTCTCACTGCTCCATCAGGATTCAAGCAAGCCGGGCCGAAGACGGCTGAAATGCCAGAAACCGGTCCCCGGTAGCTTGTCTCCTTTCTGGTAAAGAATTGGCTTGGTAGTTTAGTCTGCCCTGTTCCCATGATGCACTGGGCCAGGGACAGACTGATTTGCATATAGCCAGGTTCTGAGCTGGGATGGGGCAGTGAGATAAATAACGGTGATGGATCAAGCCCTGATCTTAGGACTGGGTAAGAGTGGTCTGCTCAATTCAGACACTCTGTTCATCACCACCCCCTTTTGTAAATCGATTTTGGCCACTATAGGTGTGGCAGGGTATACTCAGACATGAGTCCCTTTCTCACTGCTCCATCAGGATTCAAGCAAGCCGGGCCGAAGACGGCTGAAATGCCAGAAACCGGTCCCCGGTAGCTTGTCTCCTTTCTGGTAAAGAATTGGCTTGGTAGTTTAGTCTGCCCTGTTCCCATGATGCACTGGGCCAGGGACAGACTGATTTGCATATAGCCAGGTTCTGAGCTGGGATGGGGCAGTGAGATAAATAACGGTGATGGATCAAGCCCTGATCTTTGGACTGGGTAAGAGTGGTCTGCTCAATTCAGACACTCTGTTCATCACCACCCCCTTTTGTAAATCGATTTTGGCCACTATAGGTGTGGCAGGGTATACTCAGACATGAGTCCCTTTCTCACTGCTCCATCAGGATTCAAGAAAGCCGGGCCGAAGACGGCTGAAATGCCAGAAACCGGTCCCCGGTAGCTTGTCTCCTTTCTGGTAAAGAATTGGCTTGGTAGTTTAGTCTGCCCTGTTCCCATGATGCACTGGGCCAGGGACAGACTGATTTGCATATAGCCAGGTTCTGAGCTGGGATGGGGCAGTGAGATAAATAACGGTGATGGATCAAGCCCTGATCTTTGGACTGGGTAAGAGTGGTCTGCTCAATTCAGACACTCTGTTCATCACCACCCCCTTTTGTAAATCGATTTTGGCCACTATAGGTGTGGCAGGGTATACTCAGACATGAGTCCCTTTCTCACTGCTCCATCAGGATTCAAGCAAGCCGGGCCGAAGACGGCTGAAATGCCAGAAACCGGTCCCCGGTAGCTTGTCTCCTTTCTGGTAAAGAATTGGCTTGGTAGTTTAGTCTGCCCTGTTCCCATGATGCACTGGGCCAGGGACAGACTGATTTGCATATAGCCAGGTTCTGAGCTGGGATGGGGCAGTGAGATAAATAACGGTGATGGATCAAGCCCTGATCTTTGGACTGGGTAAGAGTGGTCTGCTCAATTCAGACACTCTGTTCATCACCACCCCCTTTTGTAAATCGATTTTGGCCACTATAGGTGTGGCAGGGTATACTCAGACATGAGTCCCTTTCTCACTGCTCCATCAGGATTCAAGCAAGCCGGGCCGAAGACGGCTGAAATGCCAGAAACCGGTCCCCGGTAGCTTGTCTCCTTTCTGGTAAAGAATTGGCTTGGTAGTTTAGTCTGCCCTGTTCCCATGATGCACTGGGCCAGGGACAGACTGATTTGCATATAGCCAGGTTCTGAGCTGGGATGGGGCAGTGAGATAAATAACGATGATGGATCAAGCCCTGATCTTTGGACTGGGTAAGAGTGGTCTGCTCAATTCAGACACTCTGTTCATCACCACCCCCTTTTGTAAATCGATTTTGGCCACTATAGGTGTGGCAGGGTATACTCAGACATGAGTCCCTTTCTCACTGCTCCATCAGGATTCAAGCAAGCCGGGCCGAAGACGGCTGAAATGCCAGAAACCGGTCCCCGGTAGCTTGTCTCCTTTCTGGTAAAGAATTGGCTTGGTAGTTTAGTCTGCCCTGTTCCCATGATGCACTGGGCCAGGGACAGACTGATTTGCATATAGCCAGGTTCTGAGCTGGGATGGGGCAGTGAGATAAATAACGGTGATGGATCAAGCCCTGATCTTTGGACTGGGTAAGAGTGGTCTGCTCAATTCAGACACTCTGTTCATCACCACCCCCTTTTGTAAATCGATTTTGGCCACTATAGGTGTGGCAGGGTATACTCAGACATGAGTCCCTTTCTCACTGCTCCATCAGGATTCAAGCAAGCCGGGCCGAAGACGGCTGAAATGCCAGAAACCGGTCCCCGGTAGCTTGTCTCCTTTCTGGTAAAGAATTGGCTTGGTAGTTTAGTCTGCCCTGTTCCCATGATGCACTGGGCCAGGGACAGACTGATTTGCATATAGCCAGGTTCTGAGCTGGGATGGGGCAGTGAGATAAATAACGGTGATGGATCAAGCCCTGATCTTTGGACTGGGTAAGAGTGGTCTGCTCAATTCAGACACTCTGTTCATCACCACCCCCTTTTGTAAATCGATTTTGGCCACTATAGGTGTGGCAGGGTATACTCAGACATGAGTCCCTTTCTCACTGCTCCATCAGGATTCAAGCAAGCCGGGCCGAAGACGGCTGAAATGCCAGAAACCGGTCCCCGGTAGCTTGTCTCCTTTCTGGTAAAGAATTGGCTTGGTAGTTTAGTCTGCCCTGTTCCCATGATGCACTGGGCCAGGGACAGACTGATTTGCATATAGCCAGGTTCTGAGCTGGGATGGGGCAGTGAGATAAATAACGGTGATGGATCAAGCCCTGATCTTTGGACTGGGTAAGAGTGGTCTGCTCAATTCAGACACTCTGTTCATCACCACCCCCTTTTGTAAATCGATTTTGGCCACTATAGGTGTGGCAGGGTATACTCAGACATGAGTCCCTTTCTCACTGCTCCATCAGGATTCAAGCAAGCTGGGCCGAAGACGGCTGAAATGCCAGAAACCGGTCCCCGGTAGCTTGTCTCCTTTCTGGTAAAGAATTGGCTTGGTAGTTTAGTCTGCCCTGTTCCCATGATGCACTGGGCCAGGGACAGACTGATTTGCATATAGCCAGGTTCTGAGCTGGGATGGGGCAGTGAGATAAATAACGGTGATGGATCAAGCCCTGATCTTTGGACTGGGTAAGAGTGGTCTGCTCAATTCAGACACTCTGTTCATCACCACCCCCTTTTGTAAATCGTAAATTTCAAACAGCAGGCTGCGCAGCCGGTGTGTCAGACAACGTGACGCAACGACGGCGCAAGGGGCTGATAAATAAGCCACTTAGTTCTGCAATT